>NW_002987189.1:427383-524200 GCF_000006295.1 Pediculus humanus corporis | reverse complement strand
AAAAAAAGAATTTGTTTTTAGATTAGAGACTGCCGAACAAGCTGTGTACCTTTTTCAAACTGGGTACCTATTTCCCTTTTGATGCAAAATTTTCCGATTTTTAAAAACAATAAGAATAATTTTTTTGGTTTTTTTTGGTTTTTTTTTTTGTATAGCGATGCCAAAGAACTTCAATCTTGGATTGATACTATAAATTTTGTATGTGCAAGTTATTCTGCTCAGCCTTTAGCAAGTGGCGTAGGAAGCGAAAATAAATTTCAAAGACCGCTTTTACCGTGTTCTCACACAAAATTAAAATTGGTATTGTTAAGTTTTTTTTTTTTTTTTTTTTTTCAGCAGACTATAAAACTCGCATGTCGTGCACTTTAACGTAAATAATTCCTTCTGGTTTTTGACGCAGAGAGAACAATTGGCCGATCACGAAGATAGAGTTCAAAAATTAGAAATGGCTCTTGAGGAACACAGGAGAGATCCACCCGATCGTTCGGCCAAATCTTTGTTTATTCAAAATTACAAGGAAAAAGACGCTTATTTGCAATACGAAGTAATGATTTTATTAATTGATGTTCCCCCCACCCACCCCACCCTCCCTTGCATTTTTTTTGTTTTAAGTCTCTGACGTCATTATGTGAAAATTATACGAAAAATTTATCGTTTTCAGATTAAAAGGTATAAAACCTACGTGAATATATTGCGTTTGAAAATGCCTCAATATTCGGATTCGATCATTGGGAATTCATTCGGTGATGATCACGTCGACGGAGGTATCGTACCTCCCCCAGTGCCAGATAGAAGAATAACACCGTCGAACAGGTAGCCGTTAAGGGGCGCTTGTGCCGCCATATTGCGGTTTGATTTGATATTTTAAAGCTTTGTCTTGTGTTCGTTTCGGTTTATTTATTTATTTATTTATTTTTTTGCGAGAATGTATACACTTTGCATTATGTGAGATAACCGGAAATGTTCCCGCCTCCTCTTTCTCCTCCCATTCTCCTCCTCCCGCCTTCTTCTCACTCCTCCTCCTCCTCCCGCCTCCTTGGTTATTTATTTTTTGCATACAATCATCCTCTGTCTACCTTCAATTTATTTGTTGCGTTTGTTTTTTTTTTTTGCATGCGATGTTTTTGCTTTGAATTTTTCGATGGTGTTTAAAAAAAAAAAAAAAAAACCGTAACGGTTTTTCTGGCACGTTTTTCCTCGCAAAAAAAAAAAAAAACTTTTTTATCGGTTTTAATTAATTTTTATTTTGTTTTATCAAAAACAAAAGCTATTATTATTATTATTATTATTTTATCCGAATTAGCTTTGATTTTTTTTTTGTTTTCTCTTTTTTTTTTTACAAAAGACTGGTTTTTATAGTTAATTGCCTACTACACGGTACAATTAGTATTACCGAAAAGGATTTTATGCTCTTTTTAATAGCGTAGATATGATATCGCTCGAGAAATTTCACCCCCCCTCACCCCCCCAAATGCCCCCTTGAATTATCAATCGAAGAAAATATATGTGTAACGGCATTGAAATTGAAAATTTCGTGTTTGTCGTTATGCTGATCTCATCAGTAAATAATAATAATAATAACATTTATTATTATTATTATTATTATTATCAATATTATTTTTAAGTTATACGTTTTTTTCAAATCGTTTGCGATGTTTACGAACGAAATCGCATTTGTAATTTTCTGATTATTATTATTATTATTATAAAATGGCAAAAGCTCATTGAATCGCCATTAAAAAAAAATTGATGATGATAATGATAATAATAATTGTTTGACAAAAACTCTTTTGGAAAGAGTTGTCCTAACGCCATTTTTAATTTTTAACGGTTTTTTTTTGTATTTCTCTCTCTTTTTTTTTTTATACAAATCGTATATGGATTTCGTCGTGGAAACGTTTTGGGGGCGGGAGGGGGGATGGGATGGGAGGGTGTAAAAAGGGGTTATTATTATCCATTACTATTTGTTTTTATTTTTGCTCAAATTTTTTTTTTTTTATGATAATTTTTAATAATGTTTTTTTATTCGTTGTTCCGACGGACGAAATAAGATTTCAATTTTTTTTTTTTTTTGTGAATTAAAAAAAACCATAAGACAAACAAACAAACAAACAGACAAACGAAAAAAAAAATATTTAAAATAATTTATAGCTAAGATTATGCCATATTTTTTAATTATTATTATTATTATTTTGTTCGTTTCGTCACTCTTTATTTTTTATTTTTATTTTTTTATTTTACTTTGTAGCATTTTATTATTGACGAGAAAAAAAAGTTTTATAATTATTATTATTATTATTATTATTATTATTATTATTATTATTATTATTATTATTTGTGTTCTTTATATTATTATTAATATTATTATTATTGTAATTAAGACTGGAGCAATGAGCATAATGCTTGACGCGAAAAAAAAAATATATATATATAATAGGAAACATTTTTTTCTAAGTTATTTTATTTAAAAATAATATTATTAATAATAATAATAATAATTAAAAGAAAGGAATTGAAATTTTGGCATAATTAATAAAAAATATATATATATATATATATATATATATATATAAATAAAATTTTAATTATTATTATTATTTATTTTATTCACGCGTGTTTTTTTTCTATTTGTATTTTGTCAATACAAAAAAATTTATTTATGTATATATATATAAAGGAATGTAAAAATTATTATTATTATTAATAAGAAAAGAAGGAAAGAAAGAAAAGTTAATAATTATCATTATTATTATTATTATTATTATTTTGTTTTTTAATTATTTTTTTTAACTGTCGATGACGATTGAAAAACGGTCGTTACTATTAATTAACCTTTATATAATCATCATCATCATCATCGTTTTCGATGACGATAAGTTAAACATAAGATCATGTCGATGTATATCAATAATTCATTTTTTAGGTTTTTCAATCCGATTTCATAGAGTTAGAATATTCTTATTATTATTAAGTTTTACGTCATCAAAAGCTATGTCGACAGCGGTACTTTTGTCGACGTTTTAAAAAAAAAAAAAATTTTTTTTAATTGTTTACATGAAGTTGCCGTCGGCGTTTTGAAATTTATAATTATCGTTTTGTTAAAAATTAAGTTGGCAACATATTCGAAAACCGTTATTTTTAAAAATGTTCCACAGTTTCGTTTTGTTCATCGGTGGTGATTGATTGAAGTTTGATTTTTTTTGTAAGTTTTAACAAAATTAATGTTTGGTAATTGAAAAAAAAAAAGAGTTTGTTGTAAAGTTTTCATGGTGGATCAATTAAACAAATAAATAAAAGGTAAGATATCGATAATAATAACAATAATTTAAAAAAAAAAAGAAACGTTTAATGTACCAGCATTCATTTTATACATTTATTATTATTATTATTATTATCCTTTGATAGTTATAGTGCATTTTGTATTAGATACCAACAAGAGAAAGCACGAAAGGTGTCGTTTTTTTTTTTTTAAATAATAGCATGAAAAAATTTGTTGTTGTTATCATGAACCTGGATTCAAGGTACAAAGCATTGAGTTGGTTTTAATTGTTAAGGTACAACTATCGTGATAACATCTACACAGGAGGAGTTGGAGGAAGAGGAGAAAGTAGCGGACCTGATTTAGGCTGACGTATGATTGGAGTTTTCAGCGCTTGCGTTGTTTAACATTCGTTTTATTATTATTATTATTATTAATTTAAATTAATTGGATTAACGTTAACACTTACTATTACTACTATTATTATTATTATTATTAATGTTATTAACGGTGTTTGTCATCATCGAAGCCATAAAAATAATTGTGCCATGTGATTTATTTATTACAATATTATTATATAATGATGTTTCTCTCTCTCTCTCTCTTTCACTCTCATGAAATCAATGAATAAAAACTGTGATTTTTTTTCTTTTTCTATTTAATAAGGACATTAATAATGATATAAGTTAAACGACGCTATTAAAAAATTAAATAAGTTATTAATAATAATAATAATAATAATAATATTGGCGATGAAACGTAAGAAGAAATATGCTTTTGCATTGATTATAAAAATAAAAAAAAAAAATTAAATTCGTCATTATTTATATTATAGGCTGTGAAAAAATTTATTAATAAATAAATAATAATAATAATGTAATTGAAAAATAAAGTGCTGCTGTCGTGCTGTCGTTATAATAATAATTATTATTATTATTATTTTAAAAAAATTTATATAATAAAAGCAATTAGCAAAAAATAAGAAAATTATTAATTAATTTTTTTTCTTATCGATTGTTGTTATTATCATCATCATTATTAATAATCAAAATTATTAAATTTATTATTATTATTATTTTATAAATTTTGCTCGTGCGTTAATAAATAAATAAATAAATAGAAATTTAAATATATATATTTTGTTCGCAATATTATTATTCGATTATATATTGATAATGTTATATTATAATTCGTAAAAAAACGACTATTATTATTATTATCATTATCATTAAAACATTTATTTATTTATTAATAAATAGAACTGATAAAAATAAAGAATGCATTTAAATAAATTTATAAATAAATAATAATAATTAATAATTACAAGAAAAAAAAATTAATTAATTTCATTATTAATTATGTATTTTCTTTTGTAAATACTTATTAACATAAAATTAATGATAATATTGTAATTATTATTATTATTACAAACAAAACGAAATTATTATTATTATTATTATTATTATTTATATAAAAATAATTTTTTCAATAAATTTAAATGATTATTAATAAACATATAAAAAAAAATTAAACTAAATTAAATATTAGCAACGTTATAACGAAAGCTTTCGAAATAATAATAATAATAACAGATTAATAAGTATCGTAATACTAATAATAATAATAATAATAATAATAATAATAATATTAATGTAATATGCGTTATTATATTGCAGGGCGGCTGGGCTGGTTTGAAAAAAAAGGAACGCACGAAAAAAATTTCTTCCTTTTGGTTTTGTTGTATATGTATATTTAAATGAATGAAAATTGCAATAATAATAATAATAATTAGATTTATTTATTAAATATATATATATATATATATATATATATATATATATATATATACATATTATACGTATGTACGTATAAATATATATTGTAAATTTTATCAATAATATATATTTTTTAAAAGTTATATATATATTTTTTTTCAGGTTTCTTTTTTGTTTATACCTGAATGAAAATCATCGATGTAATTTGTTATGAATTTATTATTATTATTATCATCATCATCACCGCGAATTTTCAACGGAAAACGTCAACCATGTTGTTGAAAATAATTTAAGGGAGAAAAAAAAAAAAAAAAAAAGGTATTTATAAGTCAGTTTTTTTTTTTTTTTTTTTTTTTCATTTAATTTTTAACGAGTCGTGGTTTTTGAATTTATTTTTTTCGAAAAACGTGGCATTAGAGAAAATTTATATTTCCGTCATGTTGATAACGCAATTTTCAACGATACCGCATTCTTTTAAACTTTTATATAAATTATCTAATAAACGAAAAGGCATTTTCCCATACACGTGCAATTCAAAATTCATTTGATTTATTTTCGTTTCCAACACGTGATCGTTGATAAATTTATCGCTTAATTTTTTCTCTATATTTTCGTGTAATTTAATTAATTTATCCGTGTCGTACATTTTTATCATGAGAGAATCCATTTTACTCAATCCGTAACGTATTTTCAATATCAATAATTTACCATCGTGTATTTTAAATCTTACATCGTTCGAATCCATCCAATCTCTATCTAATATCGTGCGTTGAGATTTTAAAAATATGTTTTTACCATCGTTCTGAAATTTAAATTGCGGGGGTGGGGGGTGTATTATTATGGATCGATTTTTCATATGTATCATCATCATCATCATCATTCTTAATTTACTTACGTTGTTAAAAGTCGTGCTTTTGCTTCCTTTTTTTAAAAATTTTTTAAATAAAAATTTATCGGTCGAATCGTAATTATTATTACGCGGGGTGCAATGATGAGATTTGGATTCGTTTAGGGAATCTAATAAAACGATTGAAGCAGGTTTGTTTTCAAAATTCGATCCCAATCTTCTACCGTTACCTTTGAAAAATTTAATTTCAGATTTTTCATAATTTTCATTTCTTCTATCGTCAATCTGAAAAGGGAAAGAAAAGAAAATTAAATTGTTTATAACGGTAAAATTGTTGTTTGTTTGTGGGTTAAACAAAACCTCAAATGGTACACCCTCTGGAAATTCGTTTTGAAGTTCGCTTGGAAAATATCCATCTTCTAAATCTTGTAAAAATATATTTGTTGAAATTTTACTGTATTCTCTGAAATCGTTACCACGTAATAAAATCCCGTTCGAATAAAATCCTATTTTTATTTCTCTTGGCGATTCGAATTTAGCACCGGTCGTCGTTTGTATTATTTTCGATTGCGATGCAACTGTATTTAATCTTTGTATATTTTTTATTATTTTATCGAAATCGGGTTTACGCGTTGTATCTTTCGAATCTCCCACCCAAAATAAACCGTAATCGTTTAAAAAATCCTAAAAAAAAAAAAAAAAACGTTAGAGGTTTCTTTTTTAAATTCTTGTAACGGTCGGCGTGACGTAATAGACGAGGAGAGAAAAAAAAGATGGCGGAGCGCGCGGAATGCACTCGCATATTTCACTTACTTCCATATCTTTGACTTGTTTTTTTAATTTTTCCGAAGCCGTTATTAATTTTTGATAATCATCCGATGTTTTATTTTTACTCGATTCATCTGAATTCTCTACGTTATTAATTTTTTCATTTTTCTGATAAATTTTTAACTAGAAAAAGAAAAAAAAAAAAAAAAAACGATCACGTCGTGATTTTTACTTACGAAATCAAATGAAAAACTTTTTTTTGGGGTGAAAAACCTTTTCGTGTAGCTGTATTATTTCTAAATCTCTTTCGTTTAATTTATTTATCGTATCGATTAAATGATTTCTAGTTATTTGCAATTCTCTTTCTGCTAAAAACATTTGATTCGTTATCAACGATATTAAATCTTGATCGATTCTTCCTCTGTTTGAAAATAGTTCGTCGAACGCGTCGCCACCGTCGCTCATGTTATTATTATTATTATTACTATTTTCTCCATTTGTAAAAATTTGTTTTTTAAATTTATTTAAACAATCCTCGTTACGTAAATTAACATCGTCTTTTTTAACAGTTAACTTTTTCCCACAACCATCATCTACAATAAATAATCAATCGTTGTTAAATTAATAATAATGATAATACCACCGTAAGCGAAACATTTTGTGTGAATCTGAACCATTATTATCTTTAACGGTTTTTTGTTTCGTTGGCATATCAAATTTCGAATCGATCGTCCATTTATTTTCACCGTGATCTCCGCTGCAAAAACTTATCGACGATTGTTGATTTTTCGATTGATGTTTAAAATATTGCGAATTTAAAAAAATATCTTCGATTTTGTAATCCGATAACAACATACCACCGTCCTAATAATAATGATAATAAAAACCGTTGGAAAATTTCTGTTTTTTTAATAATAATAATAATAATAATAATAGAGAGCACCTGATTTTTTTTTTTTTGCGTTTTTAATTTTTTTCCCATTTTGTGTTCGCATTGACATTGTTGTAAATATTTTTCTTTATCATTTGACAAATCATTTCTATTAATAATTTTACCAATGTGTTTTTTTATATCGTTTTGCCTGAATACGTGAACACTATTCGCCGTCATATTACGACTAAAATAAATTATTTTTTTAAAAATTAAACTTTTTATAAAAGCTAAAAGAAAAAATTTTTTCAAACAAACCTTTTCGAAAAATGCTTTACAATTATTTATTATATTCAAATTTTGTTATAAACCACTACTTTCTTTCATACGTCGATAAATAAATAAATAAAAATGTATTTTATAAATGTGATAATTTATTAATTATTTACAAACAAAAATTAAAATAAAAATAAAAAAAAAAAAAAATGACAAATTTATTTTTTTTAATTAAAAATAAATTATTACCGCATGACATTGAAAAATGGCGGACTGAGTTACACACACACAAAAAAAAAAAAAAACGTCATAAAGAAACCGTTGAAATTGTTGTTACCATGGCAACCGTTCCAAATAACTGTTGTTTATTTTATAATTCGTGCTCGGTCAGCATTTTTTTTTATCGCAGTCGTTTCACATTTTCATTTCCGTTTTATCATTATTATTATTATTATGTTACAAAAGATTTTTTTTTTTTGTATTTTTCGCAGTTGGCTTTACGAAAACAAGTAGTAAACAAATATAGGGTTGGGAAATAAAAATTTTAAAACTTTTAAAAAAAAAAAAAAAAAAAAAAAAAAAAAAAATCAAACAAAATACTTTCGATCGCGTTCTCGCATTCCTCCCCCCCTTCCCGCTCTATCGGTTCTCGCGAATAATTTAATTTAATTTTTTTTTTGTTTTTTTTTTCTTATTATTATTATTATTATTCTACAAAATATTGAAAATGGGACATGATGCAATATCAGCACAAAAATTTAGAGAATCGTTAAGGAGACCAGGTAAGTTATATTTTCACTCATTATATTAAGTGTATGGAATTAATTAAATTAAGAAGAGTTTCTATTATTTTGTTGATTTTTTTTTCCAGAACCCAAAGTAAGAAAAGTTCCAGCATTTACAATTCAAGCTTATCAAAGAAATACAAAAGTAATACCATTGCCAAAAATTGATTTTTATAAAATAGTCGAACCGAAACCATCAGCACTCAGAAGAGCATATCTCAATCAAAATTTACCAATAAATATTGAAATCGAAGGAGGAGGAACGGTTCTTAAATGGCGGGTAAATACATATATCCTCACAAATTTGTTTTTTTTTACATTGATGTGTGATTGATTCGAATTGTTCTCTTTCTTTGTTTTAGGAGGATATAGAATTATTAGATTTTCATCATTATCTCCCGATATTTTTTGATGGTTTAACAGAAAAAGAAAATCCATTTAAATTTATATCAGAACAAGGGATACACGACATGTTAGTCAAAGCAGGACATAAAGTTTTACCTGTCATACCTCAGCTAATACTACCTATAAAAAGTAACATTTGTGAATTTTTTGTGTGTTTGTCGGGGAAAAGAACGACATGGAAGTATAATTTATATATTAATTTTTAGGAGCATTAGCGACAAAAAATCCTCCCATCATGTGTACAACATTGAAAGTTTTACAACATCTCGTCATGTCAGGTGATATGGTTGGAGAAGCTCTTGTTCCATACTACAGACAAATCCTTCCAGTATTGAATTTGTTTTGTAATAAAAACAGTAAGTAAGGAAATTTAAAAGTTTAATAACTATTCGAATCTATCATACATTACATAATTTTTGTTTTTTTTTTTTCATATAGAAAATTTATGGGATGGAATAGATTATTCTCAACAGAGAAGAGAAAACGTTGCAGATTTAATACAAGAAACTCTTGAAGTTTTAGAAAGATACGGTGGAGAAGATGCATTTATTAATATTAAATACATGGTACCAACTTATGAATCTTGCATGCTGAATTAAAAAAAAAAAAAAAAAAAAAAAAAAAAAAAAAAGCTCAGATATAATTAATATATATATATAAATCGATTGATAAAATTTCTTAATTAAAATAAATAAATATATATATATATATAATTATTATAATATTTAAATGATTTAAAATGAAGGAAATGGAAAGAATGGAATTTTTTTTTTTAATCGTACTTTTAAATAATAATAATAATAATTATATGTAATGGATGATTAAATATTACTTGAACAATTCGTTATAATAAATATATATATATATATATAAGATAATAATAATAATAATAAGTTTATTTATCAAAATAACGAAAAATTTAACAAAATTATGGATTTATTTATGGTTTTAAGTTAAATGGAAAAACGTTTTAGTGATGGTTAATTAATTATTAATAAGTAATGATGGAAGTAAAAATAATAATGTTATTAACGTATATGAAACGAATAGATTTTCGGATCCACCGCCTTCGAAATTACAAAAAGGTGTTTCGCAACAAGTCGAACACACTCGAATTTTAGTTCTTTCACCTAAAAATAAAATTAAATGTATTTAGAAATTGAAATTTTTTTAACAATTAATAGAAAAGAGAAGAGAAGGAAGTTAAAAAAAAATTAATAATCAATCAATCGATTAACTGTAAATCGGCAGAATGTAAAGAACGGTGGACGACGACGTTAATAAAAATAATTATCAATTAATAATTTAGTCCGTTAAAAAAAAAAAAAATTTTTTTAATACCTTCTAAAAAATATCGTAGTTTTTATGTAAAATCCATATAATAAATAATAATTTGTTTAAAACATTTTAAAAATTTATGAAAAGTTATTAAATTACACGTTAATAAAATGTAAATTGATAATGATTTATTATTATTATTATAGGACGCTCCGTTTCCACCGTTGCAAAAATTTTGCCCTTCACAGCAAGAAATGCATTGGTACAATTTTATTCTTTCACCTAAAACAAATAGAAAGAAAGAAAGAAAAACAGAAAAAAACAGAAAAAGAAAAAAAAAAGAAAGAAAAAAATGGAATTGAAAAGAAGGAAACGAAAGAAAGTAAGTAAACAAAAGTAATTCTTTTTTTTAACGTAAGAGGGCGAAATTGTAGCTTGTATAAAATTCAAGCAGACGACAACGAATTTTAAATTGTTGTTGTTGTTTGATTTATACCTATTATTATACATCCGGGTTCGCATTTTTGTGTGCAATTTCTTTCTAGTGACCATACTTTATGTACGCTACCCGAACTATTACTCGTCGATGCCGAATAAGAAACTCTTTTAACCTGTAAACACCCCCCAACCCCCATAAATTAATTAAATACCGGGGGGGAAAAGTTTTTTTCTTATTCTATGACTTTTTTTCAACTCACCATACACATTCTCATGTCACCGTGACATTTATAATGAAGTGACGAATCGTTTCTTGTCACGTTCATACAATATTCTTTATTTATATCCATCGTATAACACATGTGACACCAAAGACCGTTTGATTTTTCTACTGCTTTATACGTTCTGTGTTTATGCTCGTATTTCAATATGTCTTCTCCGACTGTAATAATAATAATAATAATAATAATAATTAAAAAGAAAACCGTTTTGTCTTTTGTATTAGAGAGAGAGAGAGAGAAATAGAAGAAAATTTATTACCTGATACATGACACGTTCCCAAAAGGATTAAACATTTTACGCATATTAAATCCGTTAAACCTAATCTCATTATTATTATTATTATTATTATTTTCTGGTATATTTTTCAACAATATATAGGAAATTTTTAATTTTTTTTTTACACCATTTTCTAGAAAAAAAAAGAAAAAATATAAGAGGGGGAAAATTACATGAATGATGTGATCAAATTAATTCGTTATTGTTAAATTTATAAAAATCTCATGTTTAATGTTGTTCACTTATGGAGAAAAATTAATTAATAATTTATTTATTTATAATTTTAAAAATAATAATAATAATAATAATAAGATGCTGGAGTAAATCGGGATAGATTAATGTCGTACTTACGATACCGACACAACAACACTTTATAAATTCTAATTCATTTCTTTAATTTCAATTTAAAAAAAAAAAAAAACATTTTAATTAATAATAATAATAATGATTTTACGTTTTATTTTAAGAAAAAATTATAATTTATCTTATTTCTTTTCGGATGTTGATGGCGATGATGATGATGATGATGATGATAAAAGTTAAAAAACATTTTATCGATTTTTTATTCTTTTTAAGATGAATATATTGTCGCTTTCGTTAAGATGAAAAAAAAAGTTCGTTAAAATCCCGTTAGATGTCACTAGTGTTACAATTGCAGGAAGTGATCAACTGTTTTACCGACATTAATTTTTTTGTTTTGTTTTTTTTTTTTATTTCCTTTTTAATTTAAAAAAAATTTAATAAGTTATATTAATAATAATATTAATAATAATGTAATAATAATATTTATTATTATTATTATTATTATTGTAACGGATGACGGTAGTGTTTTTTAATTACATAATCGATTTATTATTATTATTATTATTATTTATAGAATTAATAATGAAAATGTCGTCGTCTGTGTAAAAATGGTCACCGTTATTAAACGATAGCAAAAGAGGAAGAAAATAATTAATCGGTTTTAATGGCGGATAGCAAATGTGAATGTTTTCCTTCCTTTCGGATAAATCCAATGGTAAGTTTTCTTTTTTTTATTTTTCTTTTTTCTTTTCCGGAACGGGAAAATTTACGAGGGGGGGGAAAGAGGGAAGGAGGGAGGGAGAGAGAGAGAGAGAGAGAAAAGAGTTTACATAAAGTTTAGGGTTTCGATATTTGTCTTAAAATATCTAGAATATTCTATTTGGAAAATCGATTCCAGTTAAAAATAATAAAAGGAAAAATTTTTATAAATAAACTATGACCTCGAAAAATATTTTCAATGGCAATATCAATCAATCGTAGATAAAAGTTTTTTTTTTTATTTTTTTTATTTTATTTTTCCAGACGCTTTGACACTATTAAATATTTAAAATAAATTTATCTGGAATATTCTATGATTTTTTTTTTTTAATGTTTATAAATTTATTCGGGTGTATTTTCTCTTCTTCTTATTTTAATGGCGTCTTAAATAAGAAGAAAAAAAAATTTATTTATTTATTTATTCTGACCCGTAATAAAAGAGTTCATTTGTCCAGTAATAAATTTATTTAGTAGTAAAATCAAGCAGACGACGCAAAAAAAAAGAAAAATCCCTTTTCCGTTTCCGGTAAAATTTATATAAATTATTTTAAATGAAATTTCAAACAACAAAAATTATTATTATTATTATTTTGTATTTTGAAAAAAAAAAAAAAAAAAAAAAACGTTAAAAATAAAAAATAAAAATGGCGGAGCGGATGTAAGAAAAAAATTTTCCGGGAAAATAAAAAAAAATTTCGCGTGATTCGATTTTAATATTCAAAAAGAAAAACAAAAAGTTTTTTTTTTTTTGTAGTTGTGTCCGAGACTCCGCCATGTTTTTTTTTTATTTCCCCCCCCCATTAGGAATCGATCGATCGATCGATCGATATATCGACTCAGACTCGGTAGACATTGATACACCGCGAAACGTTGAACTTTTTTTTTTTTAACCTCTCGGGCATTAATATTAATTTTCATGTTTTAAATTAAATTAACGATCCATTTTCTTTTCGAAACAAAAAAAAAAAATTAATAATAATGATGATGATGATGATGTTGATAATGTTTAAATTTTCCTCCTCTTATTATTAAATTCATCTCGTCGTTTTTCCTTTTTTTTTTTTTTTTTTTTAGTAAGTAAAAAAAAACGTAATAATTAAAAAATGAAAATTAATGACTGAAAATTATTATTATAATTATTATTATTCATAATTTATTTACTTACATTTTTTTGTTTTTAAATTTTGAAAAGTGTGAGAGAGAGAGAGAGAGAAAGGGGAAGAAGAGAAAGAGAGAAAAGGGAAAAAGGGAATGAAAGAGGGGGAGAGAATAAGAAAAACAGGAAAGAGAGAGTGTGAGAAAGAAAGAAAAAAAAATTTTTAAAGTTAAGAAACGAAAAAAAAAAAAAGGGTAAGAGAGGGAGAGAGAAAGAAAGTAAGAGAAAGGGATAGACAGAGAGAGAGAGAGAGTGAGAGAGGGAGGAGGAGAAAAGGGAATAAGCAAAGAAAAAATGAAGGAAAAAAGGAAAAAAAAAAGGCATGATGAGAGAGAAAAAAAGAATGAGATGGAGAGTGAGAGTAAAAAACAGAATGAAAGAAAGAGAAAGAGAAAAAAAAGAGAATAAAAGAGAAAGAGAGAAGAAGAGAATAAGAGAGAGAGAGAGAAATAAAAAAACAGAATAAGAAATAGAATAAGAAAGAGAATAAGAAAGAGAATAAGAAAGATTGAGTATGAAAGAAAAAGAAAAAGAGGAATGAATGAGAGAAAAAGAAAAACAGGAAAGAGAGAGAGAATGAGAGAAAAAGAAAAACAGAAAAGAGAGAGCGTGAGAGAGAGAGAAAGAAAAAGAGAAAAAGTAAGAGAACGAGACAGGCAGGGGGAGAAAGAAAGAAAGACGGTCAAAAGAGAATATAGAGAGAAAAAGAAAAGCAGTTAAAAGAGGAGAGAGAAAAAGAGAGAAAACAGGAAAGGGGAGAGAGAGAGGGATAGAGAGAGAGAGAGAAATATATTAATATTTAATAATAATTATTTGTAATGTACATGAACTCTAAAATTTTCTGTTCGCGTAAAAATGAAAAAAAAATTAAACGACAGATTTTTTATTTTTAATTTTCCCGAAAATAATAATATATATAATAATAATAATAATAATAATAATAATATTAATATATAATAATAATAATAATAATAATGAAAATAATATTCAATAATAGTAATAATAATAATAAAACAGTTTTTAAGAAAAAATTATGATTCGATAATATTGAAAAAAAATTTAATATAAATTTTCAATTTTCATCGATTTTAAATATAACGTAAAAATACGGTATGATAATAATAATAATAATAATAATAATAATAATAATAATAATAATAATAATAATAATAATAATATTAATATTAATGATATCTACGACGACGACGATGATGATGATAATATTATAATTATTAATAAAAACGACTCCGTGAAAGTATTATAAAGTTTATTAAATATAAGATTTTACCTAATTAAATTTAATACCAACCTTAAAAAATAAAAAAAAAAAAACGGAAAAAAGGGTAAATAAATAAACAAAAGGGTTCGATAATGATAATGATGATGATAATAATACGATACAAAAAGGATTTTCCGATACCTGAGAATCCTTTTTTTTTTTTTTATCATCATCCGATTAGTGACTTTTTTTTTTGTTTCGAGATTTAAAATTTTACAAATCGGAAAAACCACAACAACAACAATAATAATAATAATAATTTTCTTATTAATTTTATCAAGTCGATGAATTTTAACTTAGTCACGAGTTTCTTTTTTTGAGGGGGGGAGAGATCGGGGGGCGGGAAGCGAGGGGCTAGGGTGTAAAGGGTTAAAGGTAAAATCGTTCGCGTGTCACGTTTAAAAACGTGTCATTAGTAAAAAAAAAAAAAATGAAATGAAATTTACTTTTTTATATTCTCTTATAATCACGATTTCGATAATAATAATAATAATGATGATGATGATGATAATGATAATGATAAAGAAAATTTTTTTTTAAAGTTTTATTTATTATTATCATTTCGCGACGCGTTTTTACATTCATTTTTTTTTTTTACAATTCAACCTTGACATCTTTTCGAGATGTTTCTGGAATAAAACGAGATGATAATAATATTTATGATAATAATAATAATAATAATAATTATTATTATTATTTATTTTCCGGATGGAAAAAAATTAAGTTAAACGGAAACATAAATAAATAAATAAATAAAAATAGAAACGTTTTTTTAAAACGAAAAATTTCAATAAGAGTTACATTAATGATGATAATAATAATAATAATGATGATGATGATGACGATGATGATAATAATGGACGGTTTCTCATAATAATAATAATCATAATCATTAAAATCTGGGGGGAAAAAAAAAGATTTCGTTTTTCGTTTTTTTTTTTCTGTTATTATTTTTCTTTTTCTTTTTTTTTTTGCTTTTCTCTCTCTCTTTCTCTCTTTCGTTTTATTTTTTTTGCTCCGGTTTTGCTTTTGCGTTTTGCTTCAGCTCGGAAATGGATTTTGCAACAGATGGGTTTACATCGACGCCGAAACCCGGGATTCCTTGTCGAAAGCTCGTTAAACGCGGTTATTTTTTTCTTTTTACGCGCTTTTTTATTTTTCTTTTAAATTTTTTTTTCGTTTTTTCATTCTTCTTATAAGCCAAAACGTTTTGTTTTTTTCCTCTGCTTTTTGTTTTTGTTTTTTTAAGCTTTCGCGTATTATTAATTTCGCACGGTTTTTATATAAATAAAATAATAATAATTATTATTATAAATTACGGTGTAATAAATAAATAAATAAATAAATCGTCGCTTTTTTGTTTTGTGACTATTTTTTTTTTTTGGGGGGGGTGGGGATGTAGGGTTCGTGGTGTAAAAATATTCATGTGAATAAAAACGTTAAATTTTTTAAATATCTGACGTCATCAACAAAATAAAAAAATTTGGAATTGTTATTATTATTATTATCGTAAATAAGGTAAATAAATTTTTTATTTTTATTTTTCGTTTAAAAAAGAAACACAAAATTACCCGGGAAAAATAATGATAATAATAATAAAAATACAAATTTATAACGGTAATTTATTTATTTATTTTTCATTTTTGTTTGTTTGTTTGTTGTTTGTTTAAATTTTTTTTTTTTTCGGTTTACGTTGAAAACCGAAAAAAAAATAAAAAAATTAATTCGTCGGTTTTTTATTTAAATAACGAAACGAATAAAAAATTTTATTTATTTATTTATTTATTTAATCGTTTGTTGAATTTTAATAACAGAAAAATGGTCGTTAAATAAATTAATTCGATAATAATCGAATCGATTTTTTTTTTTTAATCTTTCGATATATCGTTTTTGTCGAGATAAAAATTAAAAATGTGGGAAAAGAAAAAAAGAAAAAAAAGGAAAAAAAAAGGGGAAAAAATTTAACAATTTTCAAAATTTTCCGATGATTTTTTTCTTTCCTTTTTTTTTTTCGTTTGTTTGTTTTATACGGCGACAAACAAACAAACAAACAAACAAACAAAACGAATTATTTTAGTTTTTTTTATTTTTTTTAGAAAATTCTAAAATATTATTATTTTATTTTTTATTTTTTCGTTTTATTCAATTTTAAACAAAATGGAATCGAATTGATTTTCTTTTTTTTATAACGAAATTAATTTTTTTTAAAAAATATTTTCCCCCTCCCCTCGCTCTCTGCCCCCCGCTCTCTCTCTCTCCGCCCTCTCTCTCGCTCTTTAACCTTTTCCCCTTCCCCTTAATAATTTTCTCTCTTTTCGGAAAATGGTGTTAATTTTATTTTTTTTTTTTACCTTCCGGATTTACGCCATCATTTTCCATTCATTCACACATGCATACATTATTAAAATCTTATTCCCCTCCCCTTACTCCCCTTCTCTCCCCTTTCTTTTCCCATCATTTTTTCGGTGTTAGTAATTATTTATTTAAAAAACAGGATTAATTGGTGGGAGGGAAAGGTTTTTCATTATGGAAAATTTTCTCCAGTAAACAAACATATAAAATCATCATCGTTTTACTCTTATATTATTTATCTCTTTCTCTCTCTCTCTCTCTGTCTCTCTCTTTCTCTGTCTCTCTCTCTCTCTCTGTCTCTCTCTTTCTCTGTCTCTCTCTCTCTCTCTCTCTGTCTCTCTCTTTCTCTGTCTCTCTCTCTCTCTCTCTTTTAGTCTATTTTAAATCGTTTACCCTTTTTTTTTTTGTGATGGAATTCAACGAAGCAATTCATTGCTCTTAAAATCCTTTTGATGATTTTCCAACCCCCCCCCCCTTTTTCCGCTCCCTCCACCGCCCTCCCCGCACAAGTTTTCCGACCTTGGATTTAAATAATTTCGGGTTTAAAAAAAAAAAAAAAATTAAACTACGGTTCATTTAATCCCGTACCAACCATGTTTTTCTCTCATTATTTAAACAAATTTAAATTTTTTTAAAAACTTTTATCGGTCACACGGCGGTTTATCGTTAGGACGTTATCAATAATAATAATAATAATAATAATAATGATAATAATAATGATAATAATAATAATATTTATTTTTAAAATCGATTTTAGTCTTTTTTTTTTTTTTAAACGAACAAAGGTCGAGATAAAAAAAAAAGAAAGAAGGGGTTTTCAAAATGGCGGTAAATATTTTTTTTTTTAAAAATGGGATCGTAACTTTCGTGAACTTTTACGTCAAAAAAAATTTACTGCTGCCACGTTAAGATTTTTTTTTTATTTTTATTTATATATAAAAATTCCATTGTTCTTTTTTTATTTTTTTATTTTCCTTTTGTCGTCTTTCGTCGTCTTCGTCTTCGTCGCCATTAAATTTTTTTATTTTTTCGCGTTATTTTTAAGTCATTGTGTCTGCCGATTGATTGATTGATTGTCTTATCAGCTGACTTCTTTTCTTTTATCATTTCCGGTGTGATTATTTACGTTTAAGTTATTTATTCATATCCCCTTTCTGGAGAAAATGGAAAATGAGATGGGAAAAATTTTTTTTTTAATTAAATAAATTTCCCAAATAATTATTATTATTATTATTATTATTATTATTATTATTATTATTATTATCGAAAAGTTTTCATAAATTTATTTATTTATTTATTTATATACATAAAATTTATTAAGTTTTCATCGTTATATATTATAAGGAAATTCATAACTTTTAGTTAAGAATAATAATTAGATAATAATAATTATTTAATTAAAATTTTTTTTTAATGTGAAAAATTTTCCATTTTCTTTTTCCTTTTTGGAAAATTCTAGAATAATTTTTTTTATTCGTGAATAAAATTTTTAAAAAAATATTTTTACGCGCGTATTTTACTCACGAATTTTTTTTTTAATTATTATAAACAAAAAAAAAAAAACCGCAAAGATTAACAACAGGTAAATTTTTTTTTCTCGTTTTCTTTCTCTCAGTTTTTTAATTTATATAATAATAATAGTAATAATAATAATAAATACGTGTTTTACAAAATATTAAAAGTAACAGTGACGTAATAAGGATTAATATTATTGGCGTAGGAATATTATTTATTAGTTATAAAGGAAATTAATAATAAATAATAAAATTTTGACACTCGAGATGACGGTTATCATTGTTGAGAAAGAGAGAGAGAAAGAGAGAGAAAAAGAGAGAGAAAAAGAGAGAGAGAAAGAGAGAGAGAAAGAGAGAGAGGAAGATGTCTCTCATGATAAAATTTTTGTTTATATATACGTGAAATTTTAATTTATTAATAATAATAATAATAATAATAATAATAACGTTTTATAGAAAATTTAATTTGCTAATGATCCTGCCGATATTATTATTATTATTATTATTTTAGTGACTGAAAAAAAAAAATTTTTAACAGTCGAAAGGTAACAAAAAAGGTTATTAAAGTGTGTGTGTGTATATTGAAAAAAGCATAACCCGTTTTATGCATACGTTACGATCGTTAAAATAGGAAGAAAAAAAAAAATTTATGGTGTCGTGTTTGAAAATAATTTCCTTTTTCTAGCTCTTCCTCTCTCTCTCTCTCTCTTGTTTTCTGTGAATGAAAGAATGGTTTAAATGACAAGAGAGAGAGAAGAAAGGTGAATAAAGCGAGAGAGAGAGAGAGAGAGAGAAGGAAGAAAAGGGAGGTAGATAGAAAGAGAGAAAGAGAGAGTATGTAGGGAAGGAGAAAGAAAGAGTACTGATGTAAATAAAGATAGAGAGAAGGGAAATAGATAGAGAGAAAGACAGAGAGAGAGAGAGAGAGAAGGGAGGTAGACAGAGAGATAGAGGTAGGAGGAAAGGGAGTATTAGACAGAGAGAGAAAAGGGAGAAAAGGGAGGTAGATTGAAAGAGAGAAACAGAGTATGTAGAGAGGGAGAAATAGATAGAAGGGATGTGGATAAAAATAGAGAGAGAGAGAGAGAAAGAAGAGAGGTAGACAGTGAGGTAGAGATAGGAGAAAAGAGATATTGGATAGAGAGAGAAAAGGAGGATAGATAGATAGAGAGAGAGAGAAGGGAAATAGATAAGGAGAGAGAGAGAGAGAAGTAAAACTGAAAAATCTAAAAAAGGATATTTGTTAATGACGTTGCCAAAATATTTTCCCAACGAAAATCAAATCCGTTCAAAAATTTTTTTTCATTTTTTTATTTTTTTCCAGTCTGCTTGATAATAATAATAATAATAATAATTTTTTTGTTCGATCGTTAAAAAAAAAAAAAATTTTTATTGATTTTTAAAATGAATGTGAAATCAATCCGGGTGTGATAATAAAAAAAAATTTATAAAAAAAAAAATTAAGTATTATTATCATCATCATTTTTTTTTAAATTCTCGTCTCATTCAAATGACGTGATTGATAGTATTATTATCGTAATTTACCGAAAATAAGTAAGTGCTTTTTTTTTTTTTTTATTACAAGAAATTAAACGGGAGATAATAATGGCAGCACAGCAGGAGTTCAAAAAAAAAAAAAAAATCAATAAAAAATTATTTTTTTTTGACAGGCTAAATAAAAAAAAATTGCTGTCGGATTATGCTGCATCTGTCGTATATACCTGAAGATTTTTTTTCTCTTTTTTCTTAAAAAAACGCGAATCGTGAAATTTCTTCTTTTTTCTTTCCTCCCCTTTCCCTTCCTTCCCTCTCTCTCTCTCTCTCTCTCTCTCTCTCTCTCACCATTTCTCGTTTATATCATTATTTTCTTACATCGTTTTAATCGTATATTCGTTTTCATTTGTTATTTCCTTCCTTTGAATTTAAACTTTCAAAAACTCGATAAAATAATAATAATAATAATAATAATTAATTTTACGCTTTTGAAAAATTTTATTTATATATAACATTTTTCCTCACAAAACTTTATTTATTTTTTAATATTAATTTTCTTTCTTTCGCTGTTTCCTATACCCCCCTCCCCCGCCGTTAAACTCCTTCCTTCCTTCCTTCCCCCTTTTCCCCCTCTCTACCTCCTGCCTCAATTTCTTAGAATCGAATTTCCCCTCCGATTTTCTTCCCCATTCGCATTCGCATATTCATTTCCCCTTCAATTTTACCACGCCCTCAGTTTTACAACAATCAAATTTCCCCCTCCAATTTCTTACTAAAGAAATTCTCCTCCCTTTCCCTTTTCCCCCTCTACCACCTGTCTCACTTTCTTAGAATCAAATTTCCCCTTCAATTTCCTTCCCATTCTCATAATCATTTCCCCTTCAATTTCCTTCCCATTCGCATAATCATTTCCCCTTCAATTTTACCACGCCCTCAATTTTTATAACAATCAAATTTCCCCCTCCACATTCTTACTATCAAAATTCTCCTCCCATTTTCCCCTCCTTTCATTCACTCCTCCACGTTTCCCCTCTTTTTTTATCTTCATTTATTTCTCCTCTTCTCACATCACACAAATTTTCACCTTCTTTTCTTTTCCCCTTTTTTTTTTCCACCACCAAGTTTCTTCTCCCGTTCTCCTCTCCACGTTTTCCCTCCGCATTTCCCCTCCAGGTTTCTCTTACCTTTTTTTTTTTAAATACGCGTAATGCTTTCATCAAATATTTTTCCGTAATTAAATAGAGAAAAAAGAAAAAAGGAAAAAATTTCTTTCGGGTAAAAATTTTTTTTTTTTTTTAAATTTTTAATTCCGGTTTTCTTGTCAAAAACAAAAAAAAACAATTATTATTATTATCATTATCATTATTATTATCGCTATTGAATTTGAATTTTATTTTTTTCTTTTGCCACGTAATTATATATAAATTATATTTATTAAGGTGAAAAAAAAGAAGATGAATAAAACGACGATTATAAAAGAATCGCGTTTCCCAAAAAAAAAAAAAAAAAAAACAAGAAAATTTTCTTATTTGATGAAAAATAATTTTCTTTTGTTTTTCCAGCAAAAAAAAAAAAAATTTATTTTATCTCTGGAAAGGATTTTTATAATGATAAATAATTGACGTCATGGAATTTTTACTTTTCCAGCCTTTTTTTTTGCTTCTTTCAAATCGACATTATTCGGTTAATTAAGGAAAACATTTTTTGTTTTTTTTTTTTTTGCGTTATTAACGAACCTTTTTCGAAAGAAAATTTTTTCTTTTTTTTGATATGCCGACAACCGGAAGTTCCGGTTTTGTAACGTTTAAAAGGAAAATTAATAATGATAATATTATTAATAAAAAAGTTTTCCATCGGAAAATATTAATTTGCGAACGGAGAGGGGGGGGTTTTTTTTTGTTTTTTTTTTCGTTGTTTTTCTCTCCAGAATATTCCAGAATCGTTGTTAATAATAATAATAATAGTAATAAAATTCTAGAAATTTCTATTTCGTTTATTAAAACTCATTCATAAATTTTCTTATTCTTTTTTTTTTTTTTTTTTTAATGGAATTTGGCAAACCTTACGAAACATGTAAAAATTATTATCATTATTATTATTATCATTATTATTATTATCATTATTATTATTATCATTATTATTATTATTATTATTTACGGTCTCGTATGAAAAGTAAAAAGAGAAAAAAAAAAAGCTTTTAGAAAAATTATTATTATTATGGAGTGTTTTTCCTCTTTTCTTACCATGGAAATTTTTTCATCTGGAAGTTCGTTCACGTAAAAACTTTTATTACCCCCTAAAAAAAAATTACTTAAAAGAGAGGAGAGGGGAGGAGGGGAAGAAATGGAGGGGAGGAAAGAATAAAGAAAAAGCGGTAACGTGGAAATACATACGAAAAAAATTTTTTTTCCTCACGTTTATTTATTCTATGAAGGGAAGAAAACAAACGAACGAGCGAACGTAGGGAACTGATTTTCCGAAATTTGTGACGTAATTTTTTTATCATTTCAACGAAAAAATTAAATGATTCGGTTGGTTGAACGTGCGTTCGCCATTAAAAAAATCCGAACGCGAAACGAATGATTTTTTTTTTTTTTTTTTACAAAATGGCTGCTTGAAATTTTTACTAAGAGACGTGGAAAGAAACAAGAAAAAAAACGTTTCGATTTTTAATTACACCCACCGCCTTATTCGATACCCCCCCCCATCATCATTATTATCATTATCATCGTTTTTTAACGTTTAATTAACTGTTAATAATAATAATAATATATACTTGTTAAAGATTCGAATTGTTTGTTAAGAGCCCGCATATGTTTTCGTCCTTTAAAAAATCATTTAGGCGAATGTAATTTTATAATATTATAACAAAAAAAAATGTTTTTCCTCTCTCTCTCTCTCTCTCTCTCTCTCTCTTTGTCATTTCCATTTCCTTTTTTTTTTTTTTTTTGCTTTTATTCGAACAAACGTTTCCTTTTTTCCTTTTTTTTTTTTTTTAAACAGTCGAACAAAAATAAACCCACCGACTCGTTTTAAATTATTTTATTTTTGTTATTTCCACGTTTTTAAATAGAAATTTATTTTATTATTATTATTATTATTTTTTTTTTTTGGAGAGAAATCGTCTGTTTTCTTCCGTCTCTCTCTCTCTCTCTCTCTCTTTCCCTTTCTCTCTTTTTCTAGCTCTTTCTCTTCCCATTCCTGTCTCTTTTTTCTTCACTCCTCTTTTATGACTGCCTTTCATTCTTTCTTTCTCTCTTTCTCCCTCCCTCCCTCCCTCTTTTAAATGTTTTTCTTTCTTTCTTTTTTCTTCCTCTTTTATCTCTCCCTCCAGTTTAACTGTCTTTCTTTCTTTCTTGTTCTCTCTCCCTCTCCTTTTTTAACTGTTTTTCTCACTGTCTCTCTTTTTCTCTTTCTCTGCCCTCTTTCTAAATTTTTTCCTGTTTTCTTTCTCTCTCTCTTTCTTCATCTCATCCACTTTATCTTACTTTTTTCTTCCTCTAATTTTTTCCCTCTCTTCTTATGTCTGTCTTTTTTTTCCTCTCTCTGTCTATCATTTTCTTTTTTTTCTCTCTCAAAGTCTTCCTTCATCTCTCTCTCTTTTTTTTCTTTCTTTATAATGTATTTCCGTTCTTTTTTATCTCCTCCCCTTTTTTCTCTTCCCTCTCTCTCACTTCCCTTTTCATTTAAAATTTTCACTTGTATTTATTCATTTTCTTTCCAATTTCTACATTTTAATTCTTATCGAACGCGTATTATTATTATTATTATTAACAACAATTGAAAATTAATAAAAGATTATTCAGGCGCCGGAAAAATTATTTATTTATTTATTTATTTATAAAATAAAGTTTTTTCTTTTTTATTTGGATGGAAAAATATTTATTCCAAAAATATTATCGTTAATATTATTATTATTATTATTATTATTATTATTATTATTATTATTATTATTATTATTTTTAAGGTTTTTTTTAATCGTGGTTTTAGTTAAATTTTTAACCTCATTTCATATTTTATTTGCTTTTAAATTTGTTAAAAAATCAAAACAAAAGAAAACTTATTGAAATTTATTGTTTTTTTTTTGTGTGTGAATGTTTGTGTTTGTTTGTTAAAAACATAAATTTAAATGATAAAAATAATAATGATAATAATGATAACAATGAAAGAAACAAAATATTTGTGTCGAACAAACGGGGAAATGTTTAGAAAAAAAAAAAAAAGAAAATTTACATTTAAAATTTTCCGTTACTAAATTTTCCACTCTCTCTCTCTCTCTCCTCGTATATTTTTTCAAATTAAATTTGAAAAAATTTCTTTCGTGGTTAGTGCCACGACAAAATTATTTATTCATACGAAAAATATTTTTTTTTTGTGGTAATTACAACGACTATACTACTACCACCCTTTGTTTAAAAAATTTCCAGTAATTTTAATGATTGATGGTTTTCTCCTTCCCTTAACTCCTCTCTCCTTCCTTCTCCTCCCCACTCCGCCTTCCCCCTCACAAATCGACCCGAAGGAAAACATTAAAAAAAAATTTTTTTATCGAAATCGCGAGCTTGCATGGAAATTTTTTTTTTTTTTTTGTAAAATGGCGGCGATGAAATATAAAAATTTTTTTGTTTTTTTTGCATCGACCACAATTTTATTTGTTCTCTCTCTCTCTCTCTTTTATTTTCCGTTAATATTTACAAAATCACATCCTTTTCTAATTATCATCATCATTATTATTATTATTAATTCTATTAAATTATCAAGTTTTGATATGACTTTAAAATAGTTTTGTTATTATATTATTAAATTTCGTAGGGTTCCTGTCAAACGTTTGTTTGTTTGATTGTTTGTTTGTTTGTTGGAACATTTTCCAGTCGTCATATCTGTCAGACGTGTAATTCTTTGTATTGTCACGTTACGATTAAGCTTTTCCGGTGACGAAAGGGTAAAGGCGTCGTAATTTTCCAGGACAGGAATCGAATCGTGTCGTGTTGGTGGTTTATGTGAAAAAAAAAACCTCCGTTGTTGCATTGATGAGTTAATTCCAGCTTCCCACGCTCCCCCCCACTCTCTCACGCCCCCTCACTTTCCCCACCACTAAACCAAACGTTTAATTCGAACGGATTCGTTTATTATTATTATTATCATTATTTTGTGATAGTTTGGTTTTGTCACACTCTCTTCTGAATTTTACGTTGTTGTTGATCGAATGTTAATCTGACGAAGGAGGGGGGTAAGGGTGGAGGGGGAGGGAAGGGAAGGGGAAAAATTAAAATTTATGGACGGTTGTAAAATTTTCCAGTTGATTGTTCGTTTATCGTAAATGTTCTCTTATGGAAATTTGTTCGGAAAACCACTTAAATTCAGATGTTTAACACAAATGCAAAGACAAAAATCGAAATAATTTTTTTTTTTTTTGATTGTCGTAAAAATAAATTTGTTTATGAAAACTTTTAATCTTAATTTACAAAATGAAAGCATTAACAACAACGACAACCGCAACATATACAAAACACAACAACAACAACTGATACATAAACAAATATATTAACAACAACTGCTACATAAACTAATACATTAACAACGATTACCGCAAAATAAACAAAGAGAATAACAAAAATAATATAAACAAAAAAACAACAGCAAACAAAAACAACAACCACAACAACAACAATATAAACAAAAAAAACAAAAGCAATACAAACAAAAAAAATAACAACAGCAACCAAAATACAATCAAAAACAACAACAACAACAGTTACACAAACAAAAACAACAATAACAACTACAACAACAACAGCAATACAAACAAAAACAATATAAACAAAATTAAAAACAAAAACCAAAACAATGGCCGAACGCAATCAACCAACAAAAACAAAAAAAAAAAAAATTTACCGACTTATTTCCGTTTAAAATGAAAAACCGGAAACGAGTACGTTATTTCGCGTATATGTTTTTCTTTTTTTTTCACCGCCGGTTTTAACTTTTATTTCCGGTTAGTTTTTTTTTTTTTTTTTTGTTCTTTTAACCGAAGAACTAAAATAAAAATAAAAAAAAATTTATTATTATTATTATTATTATTATTATTTATTTCAGTTTTCAAACTGTCAACTTTTTTTTTCTCTCGAAGTTTCTTTTTTTTTTTTTCTTTTTTTTCGTCAGCCATTTTGAATTTTAGAAATTATTTAAAAAAAAAAAAAAATTTTAAATTTACCGCGTTAATTGTTGTAATTAAATACTTTGAAAGGGAATAATTTAAATTTTTCTTTTTTTTTTTTTTTTGTTCTTCGGTCAAAAGTTGGCAACACTTTTTTTTTTTTTTAACAGTAAAACCGGAAATTAACGTTTAATTCATGTTGGATCCGAAAATTTTCTCTCGTAAAAATTTTTTTTTTTTTAAATAAAATTTGGAGTTCGAAATAATTTTTTTTTTTTTTTGTCGTGGAAGAAGAAAAGAAAGTTTTTTTTCTTTTTTTTAACTCTTTTAATTAGCTCTTGAAGTAGAAAAAAGTTTTTTTTTTTTTTTTATTATAATAATAAAAAACAATTAAATAAAATTTAGTGGGTCGTTAGTATTACCTTAAGAGTTTGTTTTTTAAACATCTTTCTCTCTCTCTCTTTTTATTTTCTTCTTCTTTTATATCTCTCTTTTTTTTTCTTCTACTTTTTAACCCCTCTCTCTCTTTCCCTTTTTTTCTTCTTCTTTTTAGCTCTCTCTCTCTCTGCCTTTTCTTTTTTATTCTCCTTTTTATCTCTCTCTGTCTTTTTTTCTTTTTTCTTACTCTTTTCCTCTCTTTCTTTTCGTTTTATCTCTCTCTCTTTCACTGTCTTCCTCTCAATTTCTCTCCTTCTCTTTCTTTTTCTATTTCTGTTCTATTTTTTTTCCTTTTCTTTCTTTTTTCTCTCTCGCTCATTTATTCCTTCCTTCTTACTATCTTTTTGCTCTTTTTCACTTTGTCTGTCTCTCTCTCTCTCTCTCTCTCTTTCCTTTACGTTTTCCCGTCTCTCTCATTCTTTTTCTCTTAGTTTCTTCCTGTTTTTTTTTCTCTTAATCTCTTCCTCTTTTTGTGTTTTTTTCCTTTACTTCCTTTTTTTCGCTCTCATTCACTATCTCATTTTCCGTTATTTTTCCTCATTCCTCTATCTCTCTTTCCCTATTTTTTTTCCTATCATTCCCTCACTTTTTCCGTCTCTCCTTTTTTTTTGTATTTTTTTTCTTAATCTCTTCCTTCCTCTCTTTCTGCTTTTTTTCCCTTTTCTCCCATTTCTCTATCTATCTCTTTCTATTCTTTTTTTCCTCTTCTTTATTTATCTCTTTCTATTCTTTCCTTCTATCGTTTTATCTACCCCTCTCTCTCTCTCTCTCATTGTTTTTTTCAAATCGCTCTTTTTCTTTCTTGTTTTTTTTTCTTTTCTTCCTTTTTCCTTTCTATTTTTTTTCATTTCTCTCACTCTCTCCCTCTCTCTCTTTGCTTTTATCTCCCTCACATCCCAAAAATCTTTCACATTTAAACATTACTTTTCTCTAGCAGAAGAATCCTTTCAACTTTTTTTTTTTTTTATGAATTATCATAAATAACTGACAACTTTTTATATAAAAAAAATTTTTTTTTGTTACACTCAACGAGTTTAAAAAAGTGCTTCGGCGGACATTTTAAAATTATTATTATTATTTAAAAAAGGGGGGAAAGGGGAGAGGGAAAAATCCAGATGAAAGTGACGCTTTTCCATTATTTATTATTCTTTAAAAAATAATAATGATAATAATAACGACCAACGTGATTAATAGGTGCAAATTTTTTTTTTCTTTCCCCCTTCCCTCTATCTCCTGGAGAATTTCCAACACTTAGGATGAGCCGGGAGGAAGGAAGGGAGAGTTAGGGAAAAGGGAGGGTAGTGGAAAACAAGTAACGGTCAAAAAGTCATATAAACTAAAATATGAAAGATAATAAAAAGAAAAATGGCCGCACGTAGTATAAAAGTAATAATAATAATAATTTTTTCTCCAGGTCGTTTTTTCCATTTTTTTTTTTTTTTTTAAATAAATAAAAACAGCAGACGACGTTTAATAAACGTGTGGATTATTTTCATCGAAATAAAAACTTTTTTTTTTTTTTTTGGATTTGTCAGTTTTTTTTATCGAAATATTTTTCTCCAGGGAGGGAAATAATAATAATCACGTACAACAGAATTTAAATTATTTTATACCATTACATCATCATCATCATCATCATTATTATTATTATTAATTTAACTTTCGAAAAAGACAAACAAGGACCCTGTGTAGGTGTGCGCGTGCATGTGGTGGTGGTGATGGGGATACTTTTTCCAAAAATCATTCGATATTAATTCCAGACATTTATCCGATTTTTCAATAATGAACGTTTTACTGGAAAATTTTTTTCCCATTTTCTTTTTTTTTTTTTTTTATTTCACAAAAATTTAATTTTTTTTCAATTATTATTATTATTATTGTAATTATTACGTCACGTATTTTATAAAATCCGGTGTTAATCGCGACGCATTTTCTCCAAAATTTTCATGTTCCAGGGATTTGACCGATTGACTGACTTACAATCAATAATTTTTCCCGATATCGGACAACCGGAAATTAAATCATTTATTATTATTATTATTATCGTTTATTCGAAATTTTTTTTTGGAATGAAATTAAATTTGGAAATTTTTTTTTTATTTTCTCCAGTGTAAAACGGTTTTTTTAAAAAATAAAAATGAAAAAACTGGAGAAAAATAAAATGTAAATTTTACATCTTAAATGTAAGAAAAAAAAAAAGTTTATTATTATTATTATTATAAAAAGGATTTCTAAAATTCCAGTAATAGTTTCCTTTTAATAATTTTTTTTTCTTTTTTTCTCCATAAAAATCTTTTCCAGTGAAAAAAAGAAAATATTCGATTTAACCTTATTATTATTATTATTATTTTGTTTCTTAGTAATTTTCCATTTTTAATCTGGATAGAAAGATTTTTACTCGCATTGACCTGGAACGCAGGTTCCTTATCTATCCCTTCTCCCCCCCCTCTCTCTCTCTCTTCTCCAGTTGTTGTGTTACAATATGGCGTATTTTATCACGTATTAGGTTAAACGTTTAAATTTATGTTTAAACTCAACGTGATTTAAATTAGGAAAGGAAAATGTTTTTTTATAAAATTTCCAGCGCGAGATTTTTGGAAATTATCATGGAGAAAATATCCAGATTTTAAAATTGTTCGTAACAAAACGGAAGTGAAAAAGTTTTTATAAAAGTTGTGTAAAAAAAAAAAAAAGAATTTTTTTCCTCCCGAGAGAAAAAAGGGAAAAAAATTTTTTTTTAAAACTCTTAAAGAAAATTTTATTAAACATTCCCCTCCTCTCTCCTCTCTCCCCTTCCCTCACCCCTCCCTTCCCCACTCTCCCATTCCCTCCTGGTCTCCCCCCCCCGAAGCGGAAAAAGCTCCTCGTAATCGATTCCTTAACTTTTTTTCTTTCTTTCTTTTTTTTTTTTTTTTTACAACAAACGGACAACGGGAAATTTTCGTTTTAGAAAGAAAAAAATGCTGTAGGATTGTTTTTAATTGCTGTATTTTACTGTTTTGCCTTTTTTTTTTTACCGTCTTCTGCTTTTTCGTCGTCTGCTTATTCGTTAAAATTAACCAACCGAAAAAAAAGTTTATATCGCGCTTCCTGGAAAAAAAAATCGTAAAAAAAAAAAAAATTTTTTTTTATGATAAAATTTTCCCGAAGGCGAATGAATAATTTTTTTTTTTTTTTAAATTTATTATTTCCCTTCGAACCTTTTCCTCCAGTCTCTCCCTTTGACCCCCCGTCCCCCCAATTCCAGCACTTTTCTTACGCCCGTCATTTTTTTTTTTTTTTTTTTTTTTTAAATTGATAACATTTTTGATAATGCGTCGTCAAAATTTTGTTTTATTATTCCGTTGCGAGAAAAAGCGGAAAGTTAACAAATGATGAAAAATATTCTAGAAAATTCCGTTTTGTATAAAAATTCACATTTTTCTTCTTACACGACAATATGGTTTCCGTCTGAAAAGCGAAATTAGAACGAAAATTTTAAATAATTTTTTTTACATCGTTTGATTTTTTTTTTTTTTTTATACACAAAAAATCGTAAACATTAATTTAAAAAAAAAAGTATTATTATTATTATTATTATTATTATTATTATTATCATTTTTTTTGCGTAAGAATTTCGAAAATGTTCTCTTACGTCATCAAACTACAACAACAACAACAGGAAAAGTTTTCCTTGTTTTTTTTTTATTAACAATGTTTGAAATGTTGAAAATTCATTTTGAAAACATTCAGGAAAAAGGTGGGGGGAGAGTGGGGGGCGGAGGGTTAAAAAAAAATAAATCGATAAATTTTTTTTGTACTTAGAGGAAAAATCTTAAATGTCATTAAATCCCATCAGGATCGGAAAAAAAGGACGGGAAGAAAAATAATAAAAATTAATTTTACTTTTTTCCCTCTCCCCCTTCCTCTTCCCCTCCCCCAAACGTCTCTAATGAATTTTTTAATTGTTTTTTTTTTTTTTTTTATTGATATTTGAGTTTTTTTTTTTTAAGATTAATAATAATGAGAAGAGCATCATTCACGGGTATATCAAGCGGTGGAGGTCCTAACGAACCTTTGATCGTGGTAGAAGAAAGTGATGGAATTGCAGAAGAAGAAGAAGATGATTCGAAATCCTCTCCACCGGATACATCAACAATAAATCAATATTTACTAACGCCATGGCGAGACACGAGAAAAAGATCATTACCGACTCCATCTTGTACTTCCGGTATAACTGCAAGTCAGGTAAGATGAAACAAAAAAATTTTTTTCCTTCGAGCCGGATTTGAACCAGCGACCTATGGATATCCGCTTATAATCATACCAACTACAGTCCACCGCTCTACCAACTGAGCTATCGAAGGTACTGATAACAACCAAAACCTCGCCCAAACCCGATTTTCCTTAATTTCCTTCCTGAATCGTAAAAAAAAAAAAAAAAAAATTTATTTCCTTCGAGCCGGATTTGAACCAGCGACCTATGGATATCCGCTTATAAACGTACCAACTACAGTCCACCGCTCTACCAACTGAGCTATCGAAGGTACTGATAAGAAAACAAAACGATACACATAACCAAGGCCTTATCAATTAACTAAAACAAAAAAACCTAAAAAAAAACTTTTCCTTCGAGCCGGATTTGAACCAGCGACCTATGGATAACTATTTGGAATTTAAACAACTACAGTCCACCGCTCTACCAACTGAGCTATCGAAGGCTCTTATCACTCGTAGCTAAAAACAACCGGCAAAACGATTATACTTTCACCACTTAAAAAAACCAAATAATAATAATAATAATAAAAAACTGGAGCAAAAATTTATTAAAGCGTAAACGTCCTTAACGGTATTCGACCTAGAAACCTGAATCGAAATATAAAAACAAAAATTATTCATAGTCACGTGACGACTGTTTTGACAAGGTCGCGTAGCAATGTATCAAATAAAAAGACATTCCAGAAAACACATTTTTCCAGTTTTTATATTTTTTTTTTATCCAGTAAATTTTTTTTTCTTCTGTAGTTAACGCCATTTTCAATTTACTTTCCGATTCTCCAAAAAAAAAAAAAAAAATTTGTAATGACGTCATGCACATTACCTGGAGAAAAAAAAATTATCGTAATTATAAACTCGACGTTTCGAATTGATTCGAGTTTTTAATTAAGATAAAATTTCCAGTTTTTTTTTTGCTGGAGAATAATAATAATAATAATAATGTTTGCGAGTGCGTAAGTAAACGATTTCCTTTCTCAACCTTTTTATCCTTTTGACTTTTATAATCCTTTTTATCATTCGGATAAAAAAGAAACCTTTTTCTAATTTTTTTTCCAAAGGTTTTTAATCTTTTTATCTGACCGGAAACGACGTAATGCGGTTGCGTTGTTGCGAGCAAAACAATCATTTCCGGTTAAAGTAATTGTAATGTGTTTTTTACAGGTTCGAAGATTATCGGAAAGAGGAGGAGAAGGATCTGGTCCGACTCCCATAGAGCAAGCTTTTTTGGCAACGTTGTCACAGGCACCGACTCCTATGCCAGGTACGAGAAGGCATTCGGTTGTCACGATATCCAAAGCGCCTCATTTGCCTTCACTGTTTGGCCGAAATCGAAGAGAATCAATTGCTGCTTTTGGTTCGGGTATGTATCCTATCATCATCATCATCATCATTCCTTTCTTGCAGTGTTTATAGGTATATATACGAATTATAGGATTACCAGGTTTACCACTTCGTCGGGATTCTGTCATAAGTCAAACCCGAGGATCTTTAACGAGTATAAATAGTAGCGGAAGTTCATTTAACCTTCATTTAGATATAATGGATGACATAACGGAAGCAAAAGCGAAAGCGAAAGAAAGGAGAAAAATGAGTCGGACGCAAAGTAAAGATTTCCAAGAGGAAAATGATTCGTCGGCCGACATTTTGAAACCGACGACGTCAAAACCTTTAGATGGTAAAAAAAAAGATTTGGATTTGTCAAATTTGATGAGATCGGGTTCGACGAAACGATCACCGGGTCCTGGAATCGTTTGCACAAATACGGATTTAATATCGATTATGTCACCGTTGACGTCTTCTGCTCAAGAGATATGTGGAATTGGTGAAAAAGATGTTCCGACATTGATAACAAATCCAAATACAGGATCGCCAACTACGCAACAAAAAACCATATTGGATAAAAAAAGGAAATTATTTAAAGATAGATCGAATAGTTTCGACGTGGGTTCGTCACCCGGTACCATATTGGGTCCGGCAAGTTGGTTTGTTAAAAGACATCAACCCATAGCGAAAAAAGGAGACGTGGAAAAAGAAAAAAGTCAAATATTAGTCACGTTCACCGATGAAAAACAAAAAGTACACACGAGTTTGGTTAATAAACAACCGGAAAGAACAAAATCATTTAAATTAAACGATAGTAAAAAATCATCATCATCATCATCGTCTACGACCACGTCGACAGGAAGTAGTAATCAGGATAGAGTAAATCAAGTCGTTTGGGACAATCGTAGTGGATCCCTTGTAGATCCACATTTGATAGGAAGTGCTATTGAAGTTTTTTTAAATAAGAAAACAAGTAATAATAACGAACAACCGACTTCGCCGATAACAAAATCTCCAGTACAAGTAAAAGAAACGATAACTAATCCCGCCACGACACCGCCATCTAAAAGTTGGTTCAATTCTGATAAAGAAACTTCCGGTGGTGGTGATGGCAGTGGTGCCAATACAGAATCCGCAACGGAAACTTGTGATACATCAATTTGTTCGACGTTAAAAGATTTATTCGTTAAATGAATGTAAATTTTTTCTTTGTCGAATTTGTACTGAATCATTATTATTATTATTATTAATAGTTCAAAACAAACAAACAAAACAAACAAAAAAGTCTTCTGCTTTTGGATACAAAAACAAAAAAAAAATCGATAAAAGGAAACTGGAATTTCTTTTTTGTTTTTTTTTTTTCTCCAGGCTATCAAGTTTGAATTTTACACGATTCCAGTTTTAAAATAATAATGATAATAGTAATTTAAATAATAATAATAATAATAATAATAATAATAATAATAATAATAATAATAATAATGACAAAATCCATGGAGAAAAAACGAGATTTGAATTCTCGCCATTACTATAATCCATGTGTAGGGAAACAAAAACCATTCCAGAATATTTTTTTTTCTCCAGTCCCGGATGGAAAAATCAAAAAAAATTTTCGATTACAAATAATAATAATAATAATGATGGTGATGATGATGATGGAAAAAATTGGAATCTTCTTAAAGTTTTAAATTTAATCAGACGACTTTTCGGAATTTTTTTTTTTTTTTATAATAAAAATTGCATGAAACAATAGAATGGGGGGGGGGGGAAATCACGATGAGAAATTCCCCTTCCCTTCCCCTCCCCTCATTTCTCCGCCCCCTTCTCGTTCTCATTCGTTCATTTTTTTTACCCACCCATCCCCCTCCACATTTTTTATTGGTTAAACTCCTAAACTTTTTCCCATTTTTCAACTATTTTTCATCTCTTTTCCCCCTACACTTTTCCCTACCCCCCTCACTCACTCTCTCTCTCTCTCTCTCATTTACATTTTTGTTTTTCCCCCTTCAAACGATGAAAAATTATTAATAATTAATCATCGATTTCCTGTAAGTTTTTTAAAAATTTTATTTATTTATTTATTTTTAATATTAATAATTTATTTATTCGTTTTTCCCGACATTAAATAAATAAATAATAATTTTAATTAATCAAATCGACAAACCCCCAACCCCCTCCCCACGGTATTGAAAAAAAAAAAATTTTATGTTCTACGACATAGGAAATCATCATTATCAATTTAATAACACAACATCTCTCTGTCTCTCTTTCTCTCTCTCTCTCTCTCGGTTACGTTTTCAACCGAAATAATTAAGTTAACTAAAATACCACACAGACGAACCTTTTCTCCAACACCGACCGATAATAATAATAATAATAATGATAATGATAATTAAAATCGATGAAAAACAAAATACGAAAACTTTGACAAATTTTCCGATTTTTCATCGTTCGTATTTTAAAATATAAAATTTCTTTTTTTTCTAGAACATTCTGTAGAAAAAATTATTACGATCCGAATCGAATGATAATAATAATAATAATAATAATAATAATTAAAATTCCAAAATGAATTTTTCATAAGGAAAGATTAAAAAAAAAACGTTCAGTACATTTTCACAAAGAAAATAATAAATAAATAAATTAATTAATAATGATAATAATAATAATAATATATAATTTTTAATATTAAAAAAAAAATTTAATGATATCGATAACACTTGTTGGTGTTTGTTTGTTTGTTTGATTGTTTGTTTATATAAAAAAAATTTTATTTTTAATGTTGATGAACTTCTGATATATATACTTTACGTATAATTACGAGATAAATAATAAAAATTATTATTATTATTATTATTATTATTATTATTATTATTATTATTATTATTATTATTTATCACGATGATAATGAAAATAATAATAAATTATATAATATTGTTGATGTTACCATTGTTGTTGTTGTTGTTTTTATTTAATTATTATTATTATTATCGTCGTGTCTTTTTTTTGTGTATGAGTTTGAATGAATGTAAAAATTTTATTATTATTATTATTATCTAGACTGCGTAGAATTAAAAATTTATAAATAATATATTATTTATAATATATATATATATATATGATTCTATCGACTGGTAATTTCTCACATATATATTGTATATTATTATTATTATTAATGAAAATTTTATTCATGTCCGTGTAAGGTGTATGTTTATTTAATTCAAATGTAATTAATGATAAATATTTAATTTTTGAAAAATTTATATATATTAAATTATACGTTTATACCAAATAATATATATTATAAAATTTATATATATATATAATGATAAAAAATAATAATAATATTAATTGTAATTACTACAAATGGCTGTTGTTAGACAATCCTCCCGATTAGATTAAACGTATATTTATTTATATTGTATTCCTTTAATTAATTATTTAAGGGAAATTAAATTTTAATAATATATATATATATATTAAAAAATTTATATATAAATTTGATTGATTGTTACATTTTTTTTTTTTTTTGGTTTTGTGAAAACTATAATAATGTATAATTATGGCGGACAATTGTGACGTCATTTTTTTTAGTTACAAATATTTCCGCCAGGTAATTTTTTTAACGGTTGTAGCGCTAGTGTAGTAGTGTTCGTGAGTTGTTACCAAGCGATTAAGTAATAATTAAAAGAAAAAAGAAAAAAAATTTTAACGGTCGCGTTTTTTGATTAATTATATTTAAAATAACACACGTGTACACGCGTTGTGTCGTTCGTTAATATTTTACAGTAAAATTTATCATAGTGTGTATTATTTAAAGTAAAAAAAAAAAAGTGAAAATGTTTGTTCTTTCCAAAGAGAAGGTTCTCGAAAGAATTAACAATATGGCGGATTGATTGCTTTATACGTATGGTAAATATAAGCGAAATTTATTTAATTGTTGCATTCACTCTAAATCCGTTTAACAAATTTTTTAATGTATTCGTTAAGAAATTACGGTTAACTCGTCGAGATTTTTGTTTTTTCATTATCATTATTCAATTTTATATTGTTTCTTTATATCGATATACTTTAAAACGTGACAATATTATAATAATTAAAAGGATTTTTGACAAAATTAATTAGTGACTAACGGGTAAAATTACGACACTAGCGCTCCAATCGTTAGCACTAACGAACGGAAATATTTGTAATTAAAATTTTGAAAATAACCGAAAAAGAACATTATTACTATGTGTAAAGTATCATACAACACAGTATGAGTATGTAATTTTTTTTTCATTTTGTTTTCTCGTGTCAAATTAACGTTATTTAAATTAAAAAATTAATTTTTCTCAACGATAAAATAGTTTTTTATTTCCTTTTTAAATTCGTATTCGTGTTTTTAAATATAATTTCGGTGGTTTTATTAAAAAAAAAAAAAATTAAACAATAATACATAACGTAATATTTAATTTGTATATTATTCATAATGCGACACAAAAACGCCTAGACTAGTTATTTTAATTAAAAAAACAGGTGAGTGTTTTAGTTTGTTAAAAATATAATTCATAAACTTTTTTTTTTTTTTTAGTTTTTTTTTCGTGTTTTTGTAAGACTTAAAAAGAAAAATTTTAAATATTTTTTATGCTTTTATATGTGATGTATAAATACAAGCATTTCCCTCGTAAACGAGTTTAGGTTAAAATTAGGGAAATCGAATAGGTAAAACACGTTGTTTACCATTAAAAAAAAAAAAAAAACGTTTTCTAAATGTGATGTTACGAACTCAATAAACTAAAAAAAATGTGCTTAAAATTAACTGAAGAAAAAAAAAAAAGAAAAAAAACGTTGATTAATAATGATGAAAAAAAAAGGATAATTTTCGCTTGACAGCTGCTGCTACCTAACGTTAAACTTTGTAACTAATAAAACAAGCAAATAATGGATTTAAAACATAAGAAAAAAGGATAAAATAAATTAATTTAATATTTAAAGCTCGTTAATAGGCACTGTCGTCGTGGTTACCGCCGTCGCCGCGCCACCTCGCCACTCCCCCACCGCCTTCTAACAATTTTTACATTTTAAACGAATTCAGGTGCGATGCGTCGAACGTGGGTCCCTGGGAAAATTCCCAATTTTCCATCGCTCGTTTTACTTCCGATGTACCAACCGTCTCCGCATTTTTCAATAACCGTCACGGTTTCTCCTTGTAAAAGTTCCAACTCGTCGTCGTTATTCGGTACGTGGTTGAAGAGTACCTGATACCTGAAAAAAAAAAAAACCGTTTGATTAATTCGGGGAGGAGGAGAGGGGAATTCGTCGAGTAGGGATAAGAACTTACAATGCGGGTTCGGGCCTCGGATTAACGCGAACGTTAAGCGGTTGCGTTGCAGATTTTACATTCGAACGTTTCAAATCGAATTCTTCGTCTAATTGCATGAGGGCTTCGTCGATGAGCATGTCAGCGTTGACGTGATTGTCGTGATAGTTGACTGAAGCTGACGACACGGTCGATCGACCCGGAGAATTCGGACTGCTCACGTAAGGAGCATAATAATGTTTCGAAGAAAGGCCACTTCCGTCGTGTATGAGTGAATGAGCCGCAGGAGCAGCGACGGGCTTGTTGACCTTTTCAGAACGGATTTGCGTGTTGACGTTAACGTGTGGCGTGACCAATACGTGACAGTACGAAGCCGGTATTATTCCCGTTCTGTTACCGATTTTTCCTTCGAACCAATTTTCGTCTATTTTTCGCGTCAGCGTTATTATGTCGCCTAAATAAATTTAAAATGAATTTTATTTTCTTACGACGTTCTGATAGATGACTTTTTTTTTTTTTTTGTACTGTCACAAACCTTTCCGAGCCGGAAGTTCTAATGATGTTTGAGGTACAAAATCGTACTTGGCTCTTGCACGACCGTATTTCATTATTTCGTGATAAGGAATCACTTCGACGTAGCTCAGCGGAAATAATCCCATGGTTCCATCGAGCAAGACACCTTCGCACCAATTCTTATCCAATCTTCTCATTATGTATATGATGTCACCCCGACGGAAAGCCAGTTCTCTGATTCGAAAATAAGAAAAAAATACCGACGGTAAAAAATATTTCGATGAAGATCAAACCTGAAACTTTAGAATACCTGGGTCGCCTTCCTTCGAAATCATACAAGCCTCTCGCGACAAGATCCGGATCCACGGAACTATCTTTGTCTTTCGAATACTGGAAATTGTATTCCAGCGGAAAATCGTCGTATCTGTTCAACGGTATTGGACTTTTTTGCGACGGTATGAAATTATCCGTGTGTCTTCTGCTGTTCATGTCTTGCAATTCCTGAAAGTGAAAACCGTGCTGTAGTTTTGTTTGTTTGTTTGTTGTTTTTACAAAGAAACGTACCTGCAAATATTTTCTTCTCCTTTCTTCTTTGTAAATTCGTTTCATCGATTCCGCCTGACGTCTCGCCAGTTCGTCTTCCGACAGCATGACCTTCGCTTCGGATCTTACGGGACTCTTGTAATGTATGGTAACTTCGGATTCCACGTATTTCCTAGGCGAATCTACGAGAAAAATTAATGATAATAATAATAACGATCGGATCGACTATTGCGTGACTTGCCGCAATTTTTATGTTTTAATTTTTGACGTGTCACGCATCGAGCAAAAAAAAAATCTCTCTTTCATTTCACAAACGCACACAAATGCTGAGAGAGAATTTTTCATTATCGCAATTTTTCCAATCAAAGCTCGTTTGAAGGAGGAGTAGGAGGAAAAAAGAAAAAAAATCGTGACAGTGAGTAATTTATGTAGTAGTAGTGTAAAGCATAATTCGTAGTGACGTTAAAATGTTAGATCATCATCATCATCATCATCATCATTAATTATTTTGCCGGAAGTAACAAAAGGTACAAAATCAATTAAAAAAAAAAAAACTTTAGTAGTTATTCAAATAAAACTTTGTGATTCATCACAAAAATAATGCTTCTCATTTCCGGAATCATAGAGAGGTTAAAAGAGCATAGAAAATGAAAACTCCCAGAAAATTGAATTAATTGTTATTGTTTTGTTTTTATTTAAAAACAACCGAAAAAAACTGTTTGAGTGTATGTATGTGTGTGTGTACAAACGCACGGCGTTGAGATACAAACCTGGACTCACTTCGCGGATTTCAGGTTCAAAATTGGTGCTGACGTTTTCTACGAAAAATAATTACAAATTATTTTATTTAAAGCGTGTTTGAAAATTTGTTGTCGGGGGGGGTGGAGGGTGAGGGTGGCAAGGGGAGGAGTGACAAAACAAAAAAAAAAAAAGTGACGATAATTTGTTTGCGAACGTGCGAACGTGATGCTCATTTGATTATGTGACCGACGTAACGGAATTCCATCACCTGACGACAACATATAAATAAATAAAAACCTTTGAATGTAACGGTAGGCTTATTCCAGGTACACCACCGATCCGATTCGTTTCGTTTGCATCTTCTATCAACTTCGCGTTCGGGTTGGTACCTATATTTTGGACGATGAATCGTCGGATCGAATTTTTGATCGGCGAATATGCTCCGGTCGACGGATGAGGATGAGGAGGGTTTCAATATGGACAAAGGTTTTTTAGTCCTTATGGGAGATGAGGAATGAGGTCGAGGTTTGACTTGGGATTTCGATTTTGACATTTCGCGCTTTTTAACAACTTCCGGTTCGGGAGATGTCGGTCCGCCCGGGTACCTGTGAGCGACCCAAGAACATTCCAGGTACGGCGCGATGTTTCGGAGTTCGTTCACGTCGGGAGTGCTCGTGTACATTTGTCCCAATATGGACAATCTTTCCGCGTCTTGAAGCCTTTCGAATTTTCTCTTTAATTTTTCAACTTCTCCGGAAAAATAATATCCCCCGTGATCTTTCGTGTAATCGATTAGGGATTTGTAATTTTCCGGGGAGGCCGGAAGTTCGTGCATCCGAGACGGCGAAATTGAATTTTTCCCGTCTAATCCTTGCAGCTGCAATTCCGCCTTTTTTGATATGACGTTTATTCTCGGCATGTAACGATCGTTGACGGTGATGGGACTTCTTGCGAGAGGACTACGAACTCTACGAACCCTACTTCTACCTCTCGAGGAATGTGGAACTTCTTTTTCGAATTTCGTTCTCAACCATCTCACGTCACCGACTTCTTGTCCTCTCACGGTTACTTTCGAAGGATCCGTACCGAATCGTCGAAGCATGTCGCGGGTGAGTTCGGGATCGCTTGCGAATCTTCTAGGAGCCGGCGGCAACCAGAAATCTTTATCCGACGACAGAGACAACAAATCTTCCCAACTTTCGAACTTGTTGCAGAGTTTTCTCACTGCTCCGCATTTTACCATTTTTAAATACGCTCTGTAGTATTTTGTGGGGTCCGGACTCACGCTTCTCGATCTGTAGGAAAACAAACTTTCATTGCTGCTCACGCTCGGAAGATATTTATAATTGACCGGACTTGATGATAAATTATATCGAACGGGTATGAATTTTCCATCGTCGATGATATTTTTCCCACTTCGTACATCTTCGGGTTTTACCGGAACTGACGTCATCACGCCTTTCGTACCCTCGTTTGACGTTTTGGAAAGGTGAACGGGAGACGTCGTCGCATACTGTTTTTGATGACCGAAATAATCGTTTAAATTTTCCAGAGAAGAAGAAGGCATTAAAATTGATTTTTTCTTTTTATTGGCGGTAGTTTTGTAAATTTCCGGTTCGTACTCAACTTTCGGAAAATTTTTAGAATCCATTTTATCAAAATCCTCGTTGCTTTGTCGCAAATCTTCAAAATATTGAACTTTTTGCGACACGTCGATAGAATTTTTTCTAATTACCGTTTTGACGGAAGTTTCCGAACTTCCGCTTCCCGATTCCGGTTCGGAAACAAATGATTTTTTATATTTGACTGGAATAACGAATTTCGATTTTAATGACTCGTTACCTGTTTCCGGTTCCTCCATTCGATTTTCTGGAATGTAATTCATTTCATAATCTTTATTCAACTCGTAAAGTTTACCGCTCGCCGCCGCTAAAGCTCCCAACGTTTCCCTCGGCAAAATCGGACCTTTTCCAGGACTCTTGGACATTTTTTCGATAATCTCGCGACTAAGAGTCATCGACAATTGTTTTTTTTCATCTTCGGACAAAGGTTGCGACGACGCTGACTTTGACCTTTGACTCGCGTAACGATGATCCTCTTTCGGATGACGAGTTTCCGAAAAACTCCTCCCGTATTTCGATGATCCTCCCACATCTTCTTTCCACGGAAGTTGTAACAAGTTTCCATTTTCGTTTTCGCTTTTCACCAATACCGGAAGTGCACTTATCGAATCCGCTTTTTTCCATTCTTTTTGCATGCTTTCCTTTCGTTTTATCGTCGGAGTCAAAGTGTTGCTCTTTGACATGGCCGAACTGCAACGAACTTGCAACGGACCCTCTCCGGGTGATTTTATCTTACTGTTTTTAGGTACGCACACTTCGTACTTGTCCGCGAAATTATCCGTACTTCCGCTCAAACCTTTCCGTCTTAAATCTTGACCGTATATGTCGTTCAATTGATCCTTTAGAAAATTAATTTGCTCGTTGGACAAACTGCTCCACGCTTTGAGACTGTAACCGTATTCTTTTCCGATTCTCGCGTTCGTTTTTTCAATTTTTTCCAAATCTTCCAGGGTCAAAGGTCTTCCGCGATAAGATGCCGACGTGTTGTTTAAATTTTTTGCCACGTCAACGACGGAATTTCCTTTCCAAAGAGATTTGTAATTGTCTTTCTGCACGTCGAAATCTTGTTTCCAAATCTCCGATTCCAATTCTTCGAAAGCAAATTTATTAAATTGTTCTTTTAAATCTTCCACGGATCTTTCTTTGATTCTTAATCCTCTGTCACCTTTCCAGCGAACGGCTTCGACGTCCGTCGCTCTGAACAGCAAATCTTTTTCCTTTTGTACTTTGAACAGGTTTTCAACCAATGTTTTGAGTTCGGCTTCGGCTCGTTCTTTCGTACGAACTTTTTTCCAACGGTCGAAATCGATTATTTCTTCGTTTCTGAAACGCGGTCTCAAATCACCCGTCGAAGCTGTTTTTTCCAATTCTTCCATTTTTTCAAGGTTCGAATAAAATTTATGAAGTTCTCGAAACCTTTTACACTTTCGAGAGGAATGCATGAGTTCGAGAACGTAGGCCTGATATTCCGTGTGATCGCTCACGTTGCTCAAATTCAACGAACTCGTACTTCGTGTCAAATCGCTCGTCGTTTTCGTCTTTTCATCGTTTTCGAGTTCTCCGGCGCTTTTAGCTCGACCCAATAATTTTTGCCCGTTCAAAATTTTTTGACTCCTTATTCTCCTGCAAGAGGGAGAGCGAGACGAAGTCGGAGAGGATCTAATAGAACTGATTTCGCTTTGTGAATCTCTCAATTGTTTCCGTTTACGATCATCTTCCGGCGTGTTCGAACCGGATCTGTAAAAGGGAGGCTCGCTAGAACTCCTTTCCTTACCCTCCGGACTAAAACCCCTTCGGGAACTTTCGTCGAATTGACTTAACGAATCGAATCTCCTGAGTTTCGTTTGAAAATTTTCCGAGTGAAAACTTCCCAAGGGACTGTGAAGTCTATACGGATCGTAATCCCGATCCAAACGTTTGAATTTTGAAAAGGAAACTGGACGTTTTTGATTGAGATAATACGTGACCAAAGACAGAGAAGGTTCCGATTTGTACGTTTCCGGCCAATTGATTCTTCTCTGATACATTCTCGCACGTTCCAAAACGGATGAAATTTTTTCGTAATCGATACCTGATTTCCTTTCCGGGGATCTTCGTAAAAACAAATTTTGAAAAAAAGAATCCGTTCTAACGAGATCCCGACCTTCGGCGATTTCATTTTTTTCCTTTTTAACCGTCATCGATACGTAACGTTCTGGAGGTTTTTCACGTATCAAAATTTTTTTTTCCTTTTCTCCACCGTCGGGTGATACTCGCGACTTGCTCGTCATTTTTTTCACTTTCTTATCCTCGTTGATTTCCTTCTTAACGGTTTTTCCTTTTTTCAACGGCGTCACCAACTTTTTCCCACCGGTTTTCCCATTCGATGTTATTTCTTTCGGTTTGACCACCGATTTCGTGATGCTGCACTTTTGAAGGGATGGTTTATCGGTAGCGACGGGTTTTTTAGCGATCGTTTTAACAACATCCGAATTCGTCAATTTTTGAGTTTTTCTTTTGACGTTGTATAATCCGGGAGATGGAGATCTCGGGCTGGAGACTCGACTTGCTGAAGAAACGGGTGAAAAAGTTCTGGAGGAATGAAATTGATTTTTTTCCAGAGACGAATTACTTCCTTTATCCGATATTGGGCTCTTACCGGATTTTCCACTTTTGTAACTGCTGACGGATGGACATGGCGAAGATGAACTTTTCGACACGGTGCTCTTTTTCAAGGACGAATTTTCTTTTTGCGGTGCGTTACGTGGTAATCTTTCCCTACTCGGAGAATATCTCGACTCGGTCATTGGAAAATACGGTGTCTTGCTCAACGACGGAGTGCTGCTCGATCTCGGAGACTTGTAAGGTCCTTCCTGTTTGGAACGAATTCCGGAAATCAATCGGCTACGGCGACCTATATCCGGATACGTTGCTCTGAAGGGAGACAATCCCGCACACGTTTTTCCTCCTAGTCTTACGTATCTATCCGTGTGAATGCTCATCTCTCCGTTTTTGTTCCTCTTAATCGTTCTCACGGTTTCGACGTCGTCACCGAATTCGGGTTTTATGTAGTCGATGTCGTCCTTGAATTTCCTCTTTATCTTATCCTGGAGAAATTTAACGTTCGAACCGAATTCGTCGAGTCGGGATCTGTGATGACACGGATACGTCACTTTCATTTTCGACAACATTTTTAAAGTTTGACGATTTTTCGATTGTTTTCTTTTCGGCGGCATCGGTTTGTTCATGTCGGGCAATTTGAAAATTTTCCTTCGCACATCCGGTGAAAAACTTCTGCTTCGGAAAACTTCCGTCATGTCGGACTCGATCACTTTCGATTTGGAGTCCGTTTCTGATATTTTATCGATCGGACTCATGGTGATTAAGTTATCGTTTCCTTTGTCCGTCTCTCCAGCGAAATGAACGACTGGAACTTTTTTTTTCAATTTTTTCTCCGCTTCTTTTTCCGTAAAATCTTCTCCAGACTTTAGACTTTCAACTTCGTCTCTTTTCAAACTCGATGATTTTTTAACTTTTTCCTCTCGCGAACCGAGTTCCGGAAAATTTTTTTCACGTTTATTTTTTTTCACCGTAACTAATTTTTTCTTTTTTTCTTTTTGAACGTTTTCCGCGAGATTGAAAACTCCGGTTTTCTTTCCGACTTTTTTTATTTTCCTTTCTTCTTGATTAATAATAATAGTTTTGAGAAATTTTTTTCTCTTTTTTTCCCCTTCCGAACTTTTAATTACCTGAGATTTTTTTTTCCCGTTCGTACACTTTTCCTTTTCCGGTTTTCCTACGGATGATTTTAAACCAACGGAATTTTCCTTTCGGTTTTGGGTTTTTTCCACGGGTTCGCTTATGTTATTTCCTCCGATCGCACCTGATGATTCCAAATCTGTTTTTTTTTCGGTATCGGTTTTCGACTCGGACAAAATCTCACACGAAATCGAATCCCCCCCCGTAAATTTTTTCACCGACGGCGAACAATTTCTTCTAACGGGTAAATTAACGTAAATCGGAGTTTTTTTCGAACAGCTCCTCGGTTTCGGTACTATTTGAATGTAATTTTTATGATCGGATATATTTTGAAGTTGAACCGAAAATTTCTGACCTCTTTCCGAGTTTTTATCATCAACCGACGTAGTCGAAGAAGAAGAAGGAGGAGGAAAAGGAGGAGGAGGCGGTTGTCGTGGAAAAGAAGATGCGACGTATTGTGCTTGTGAACCAGAAGGAGGAATAGGAAGAGGAAGAGGAGGAGGAACAGGTGGAAATATATGAATTTGTGAAAAGGAGCTGCACACTCCGAATGGGAACGCCGAGTAATTCAACGTGGTTTTATTTTTAATCAATGGATGCAAACAAAATGGAAATTCACTTAACGGAGTAATATTTTGTCTGTGTACTCGAATTCTTGTCAAAGTTGACGATAATGGAAAATATTCAATTTCCGTGTCTGCAAAATTAAAGAACAAAACAAAAAAGAAAAAAAAAAAGTTCGAACCTCGCGTGCTCCTTCATAATAATAATAATAATAATAATAATAAAATTTGTGCCACGATTAAATTTGTGCAAAAAAATTGTGCACACAAACTAACTAATATTACAACCGTTTAGTGAATAAATAAATTTAAAATATGTCGTGTGAACGTGAAATAAGAATAATTAAAAAATAAATAATAATAATAATACTTAAGTTTATCGCGTAAATTAGGGGGGTGCGAATCACCCGAAGGGAAGGGGGGCCGTGGGACGGAAAATATTTAAAATTTCGCCGCGTGTGCTTGTGCTTGATTTTACCCGAACGCGAGAAGGTTTTAATAATGAATTCGAAAAAATTTTTCGCGGGAAAATGATAGACGTGTCAGCAGCAAAATCATTTCGATCGCTTTAAAAAAGGATATTTTTCCGTCAAAAGTTTTTCGCGTACGAAAAGAAAAAGAAAAGTGAAAAATAATAATAATAACGATTGATATAATATTTACCGACTTACCTTTGGGTCTTTCCGGCGCGGGTTTTCTAAGGCCTTTCAATGGTATTTCACCGCCTTTTTGAATTATTCTATACGCTTCTTTTTGTTCTTCAGAACTTGGAGGACTTTGTAAATCGTCTTCCGTTCTTTTGTAAACAAATTGAGGATCGCTCGCGTATCCCGAAGCGCTAGAAAAAAAAAGAAAGAACGAAAAACAATTTTTTCGTTTCGTTTCCCCACGTTCGTCACGTTGCGTAAATACTTACTAATTCGTAAATGATCGGGAAGATTGAGTTTTGTATGCCGGACGTGTTTTATCTTCTTCTCCCTGTAAAATTAATTAAAAACATTTTAAAAAACTAAACGAAAAAAAAAAACCGATACGGTAACACAAAGCACTCGATTAAGACAAAAAAAAAAAAAAACAAAAAACAAAGCAGTGCTACCACAATAATTTAATTTTTTTTTTTCAACACGCATACCAAACTACAAAAAAAAAAAAAAAAGGAAAAAATTAATGATTTTCTTACTCTTCTATATTGTACGAAATCTTTCCTTAGACTATTAAAAACGGGAAGACTTTTAGCATCCGAATTCCGATACGTCCACTAATTTTTTTTTTTTTTCAACACACGCGTGTTTAAAGTAAATAATTAAAAACAATTATTATTATTATTATTATTGTATCAAAAATTTTACAAACATGCACGTGGGGTAAACACATACGGGCGATAAAAAATAAAAACGAAAATCATATTATTATTATTATTATTAGTTTGTTTTTTAAAGAAAATCACAACAAAAATATTTTACGGATAAAAATTATGTTTGTGGGTCAAAACAACAACAACAAAAACAACAACAACAAACGACGACGACGACATTAAAAAAACAAAACAAAAGAAAAAGAAAAAAAATATTATCGTACCCTGTCAAAAATTTCCAAAACTTCGTCCCACCACTACAAGAGAGAGAGAGAGAAAAAAAAAAAAAAACAAAAATTAAAATATTATTGTCAAGCGAAAGAACAGAAGAAGAAGAAGAAGGAAAACAAACCGGAAATGACAATTTCTAGTAAATTATTAAGGAATGTACGTGTACGTGACTTCCGTTTTCGCGAATTCGTAGTTAAATTCGATATATTTTGATTTTTGTAGTATTTAATCGATTCTTGTTTTTAATATCGAAATGCGACGGCAGACGATTTTTTTTTTTTTTTTTTTTTTTTTAATTTTGCTCCGGTTCATTGATTTTAATTAAAAAAAAAAAAAAAAATTGGGTTGGGATAATAATAATAATAATGAATTTTTTTTTTTTTTTTTAATGACAAAAGGAAAAGCAATTTATTCAATTTTGCAAAATTGAAAAATAAATTATTATTATTATTATTTTATGTGTCCCGAACGCGACCCGATTTCAATTATTTCATTTGTTCGCGCCCTTTTTCTTCTTCATATACCTGTGACGTATGAATTACGTCATCAACGACGGTTTTTTATTTGCTGTCGGTTAGTAAAGCGAAAGAATAAGAAAAAAGCTCGATTCGGGAAGTTAAAAAAAAATTATTTTTTTGGGGAGGGGAGGGGAGGGGGTACTCTAAAAAAATAAATTTTTTTTTTTAGCTTCTACTAACCTTGTTAGCTTCTAATTCGCTAATGGAAGAATGTCCAGGTTCGTAATCCTCAATACGTCCCGGTTGATTTTTATACGTTCCTAAATCACGTCTAGGAGGAGATTCCCGTCTGAAACATTAGAAAATTACGAAATTTTAACAATTTTTTTAAAATTTGCGTTTGTTCGTTTGTTTGTTTGTTTGTTTGTTTGATTACTCACGATCTGGGTAATGTGACCGATATTGAACTTGTTGTGGCCGGCTCTGCTCGTCTTCTATCTAATGTGACATATCTGTTCGTTGACAAATCGTAGGTTAATGATTCGGGTTCAGATTGATATCCGCTACTTGAACCGTGACGATAATCAAATATACCTGTTAAATACATACAAACGAACGTCAATGACGACAGCGTTTTCAAACGAATTAATAAACAAACGCACGAGAAAAAGCAAACAAACACAAAAACAAACAAACATCGACAAAACTGTTTTTTTTTTTGTTTCACGGCAAAAATGATTCACAAACGGTTCTCGATTTTACAACACTCACTACAACCTACTACAAACACTACTGCTACTACTATTATTATCATCTCATACGAACGTGCATTTTTAATCATTTCAGGCAACGCAATCGACAAAGCTTTTTAAATGCCACGTGGGATACCACGTGACAAACATTTCACAATTTTCACGGATAATATAAGGAGATGATAATAATGATAACGACGAGGCGACAGGATCATCATGAACGATGATGATGATGATGATAATTGAATTCACGGAAACATAAAAGGTAAAATGTACAAGTTTAATTAATAATAGACGGTGAAAACCGTTCGCGGCAAAACAATAATAATAATAATATTTACAGTTATTATTATCAAAAGGGAATTTTATTTCAATCTTTGAGATTTAAAGGGGAGGGAGGGGCGGGGTCAAAAGGTGATGAGAGTTATATATCACAAACAACAATTTCTAACTAACAAATTTTATTTTGCCGTTATTATTATTATTATTTTCGTCTCGAGTGATTGAAACAAACGCATTGTTAGAAAAGCTAACGACACGACGATTATGACGAACGCAACAAACAAACAAACACATAACTACTCTACAAACAAACCTTTACGACTCGGACTAGTTCGATATTTGACTGTTACATAATCTTCTGAAAACAAAAAAAATAACGATCAATTCGAACGTTTCGACGAACGTACGAACGGATTCTCTATCGAAATAAAGCTACTCCTTCTTAACGCGGGGATTCCCCGTCCATAATTTTTTTTTTTTTTTAATATTACGCACTCACCATCATTTCCTTGTTTGTGCAACGAGTCGTACATTCGCTTGTACCATTTTTCTCTATTTTCGTCTGTCAGTTCCTAACGAAAAAAAAAAAAAAAAACAATTTAATGATGATGGTATTAATAATAATAATAATAATTATACAATGACGCGAAAAGGAAAATGTAATTGAAACGAAGGACGTTTGTTAAATCAACATCGAGGAAAAAAAAATTCCTGTGGGAGTGAATTATAATTGTTGTTGTTGGTAGTAGTTTATTCGATATAAAAAAAAATTTCAACTTTTTTAATTGTTTTTTTTTTTCTCGCGTGTAATTAAAAACTTCGATCGATCGTGACACGTTCGCACGAAATTAATCGTGGAGGGAAAAATTCCCGTTCGATTCGTTCCCCAGGAACAAAAATAATAAATAATAATAATAATGACTCAAAAAACAAACGCGAATTCGATATCAAAAATAATTCATCAAAGAAAAGAAAAGAAAATTATTTACCGATCTAAGGACTAATGGAACTCCTTCTTTGGTTGTGGGACCGATTCCAATAATTTTCTTTGGCGAAACTTCAACTTTTCGCGGTCGATCCGATTCGCTTTTCGTCAATGATACTACAAAAAAAAAAAAAAAAAAAACAAAAAAAGAAAATTAAATAAAAGTAAAATTATAAAAAAAGAAAACTGACCGTTTGGAAAAGTGATCAAGAATCAATGGGATAGAGCGAAGAAAGAGAGAGAGGGAAGAGAAGGAAGAGAGAGGAAAAATCACATCGATGATGATGATTATAATGACGTGATGACGACGACGACAACGACGACAACGATTATTATTATTATGATGATGATGAAAAATAATAATAATAATAATAATAATAATTCTTCTTACCTATTTCAAGCCTTTCGATTCCGGATTCGTTGGAAATAGGAAACTCATTCATTTCACTGTTGAGATAATGAGCTCCCCGAGGCAAACGACCCTCTGTAAAGAAAAAGTGCAAAGTGTGGCATCGTGCTTCTAAAAAGAACTAAACAAGCATTTTTTGAATGTTTTCAATTGGGTTTTTTAAAATTTTTTTTTAAAATCGTGCGTGTTTTCCTTTTTATTTATTTAATCTATGGAATTTTTAACGATATGTAAACGACAAAAAAATATTATCATTGATCCTCCTCCTGTGAGAGGAGATTGTTCGCGAATCGTTTGTAACTATCCCCATCGACCCCCCCCCGCCGTGTGTGTGTGTCCTTCGACGTTTGTCATTTAGCAAAAAAAGAAGAAACAAACCTCTGGCTTTTTGAAGAAGAGTCACCGTCGGATTGGGAGCTTTCGGAAGAGATAAAGCAGGCGAACTAGGCGATTTTGCTAAAAGTGGCAATTCACCACCTGTATGCTGCCATGGTGGCGGAACACTCGATTCTCTTTTTTCCTGTTGGGAACAAGAAAAAAAAAAAAATAATCATCATTATTCTTTACCGTGACCACGTGCGCGAGGATTCGATTCGGGAAGTTAAAGTGAGTGATATTACTGGTGGTTGCAACAGCAACGGGAAGGGGGGAGGGGAGGAAGAAAAAATTAAAATTCTTACGTCTGGAGTATTATATTTTTTCCTGGATAAAACGGGAGATTCAAAATTAACGGGACGAAATTCTTTTTTTTCTAAAACGGGACTAGCTTGTGCGGACTTTGGAGTCCATACGGGTGGGATGGGTTCATCTTCTAATTTTTTCCTCTCTTGATTTTCTTCTTTTTCTTCTTCAGTCTTTTCTACAACGTTTTTTTGCGTGGGAGACCAAACTCCTAGAAAAAAAAGAAAAAAATCATTTTCGTTAAACTTTCGTCCCATTTTGACAATTCTTAGTAACAAACAAACAAACGAACGAGCATACGCAACAAACGACCAAAAAAATAACAATCAAGTGAAAGAAATTTGAGACGCGTACAATACAAATATAAAAAAAAAAATTTCGAAAGCTTTCCTGTGCCAGCCAGAACGTCTTTGAAGACAACAAAACGTATATACGAACGTATATGACAAACGTTGCCAAATTTTCACTCAAGTCAAAACAGACAACCCGCACTTTTTATTTCACGTTCGCCCAGTTTTTTTTTAAATGTAAATTATTTTACTCGTCGTCCATCATGCATTTAATATTCGAATAAATTTTTTTTTATCATGTGAATTCGTAAAATGAAACCGTTAAATCTACTCAAACAACAATCGTCTGTTTGTTTGTTTGTCTGTCGGTTACATTAAAAAAAACAAAAACAAACTGTGAAAAAATGTCGGACACAAACAAATTATTTATTTATTAACGTAAATAAATCAAAAAGCTTTTAGTCGAAAGTTAAAAAAAAGGACAAAATGACGCATTTAAATCGTAAAACAAACAGTTTCAAAACAACAACCACAACAAAAAATTTTCAAGAACAAACAGGAAAAAATCATTTCGAGTCGTTTTTTTTTACCTGGACGTGGCGAAGTTGCTTTGAAATTGGGAGAAAATAAAACCGAACCCGACATGATATCCTCGTAATTTTCTAATGGAGTCGAGAAAACAAATAAAAAAAAATGAAAAATTTTAAATTTAAATTTTCGTCGTCGGATCAGGGCGGCCAACGTGAAAGAAAAAAAGAAAAAAAAAAGGGGAAAAAAATCAAACGACGATTTGTCTGTCGTTTATTATTAAATAAAAATTAATTGGGAGAAAATGAAAAAAAAAAAAAAAAAATTCGCGGAACGACACTTTTACAAAAAAAAATTATTATTATTATTATTTAAACACGTGGAATTTTTTTATTATTATTTAAGTTCACTTAATTCCACGACCGAAACTTGTAAATTCGCAAGCAACGAATGACGTAAAGCAAAAAAAAAATTAAAAATTAAAAATTAAAAAATTTGAGTCAAACTCAAAAGCGCCACGTGAAAAACTAAAAAAAAAAAAAAAAATAAATTAAATTAAAATTAAAAATAAAACGACGTTCCAATAATATTTTCGTCGACGACGACGACGACGACGTCGATGTCGACTACCATTGATGATACGAGTAAATAAATCACGCTTGACGCTTACGTTTCTTTCGAATTAATTTTTTATTTTTTATTATTCATTTATTATTATTATTAATACACGCGTTCGGCCCGTTCGTGAATATTAAAAAAAAAAAGTTTCGACGGTTGGAAAAACGAACAACGCCGCGTCCGCGAATCACCGTTCGAACAAACGCTTCAACAATTCCGTTCGTTCGTTTTTTACGTACGTACACCTACAATTTGAACTTTTTCTCTCTCTCTCTCTCTCTCTCATTCGAACGGATATCCCGACGAGAACGGACGCGTTTTACACTTTAATACGTTTATGAAATGTGTGTGTGTGCGTGCGTGCGTGCGTGCGTGCGTTTGTTCGTAAATGTGTTTTAAACGACGACGAAAAATAAAAAAAAAAAATTGCGAAATTTGAGTGAAAGAAATAAGAAATGATGGGAGTAAAATGGTGGGTGTAAATAAAGAGAGAAAGAGAAAGAGAGAGAAAGAGAGAGAGAGAGAGAGAGAGAGAGAGAGAGAGAGAGAGAGAAACGATTCGATAAACAAATTTTTTTAAATTTAATTTCTTAAAATATTTTCATTCATCAAATCAATCGACAAATTTATCGATCCTCTATCGATTTTCTTTACAAAAAAAAAACGCTCAACGTAATTTTACGTTGTCGTACGCGAGAGACGCGAACATCACCATCGACTTTATTATTATTATTATTATTATTACTAAAATAAAATACGTTCAGGTAAATTTAGCCACCGTCGTCGTCGTCGTCGTCGTTGTCATAAATAATAAAAACGACGACACACCTGACGTTAATCGAATCACATTAATGCCCTCTCTCTCTCTCTCTCATTTTCTTCAAATTTTTTTTCCTTTTTTTTTTTCGTTTCTCTCTCTCTCTCACACTCGTACTGATCTCGGTATCAAATGACACCGTGTCACTATAAAAAAAAATCCGCGAATTTGTTTTTATTCCGGTCCATTTATTTTTGCGTTTTATTTTTTTTAAAATTATAAATAAAAGTATGACGACGTATAGATGTAAAGATAAATTTTAAATCTCTCTCTCTCTCCCTCTCTCTCTCTCTTAACCACTCGAGGAAAATTTTTCATTTTTTCCATTCAATCAATCAATCAATCATTCATTCAATCATTCAAAGTCAAATTCGCATTCTCACGCTCGAATTGATTTAAGAAAAAAAAAAAAAATTTCAAATAATTTATATACAGTACGAACGATTTATAAATCGTCGTGGCAATAGATAAAAAAAATTTAATCGAAATTAACGATTCGATATAATCGAATGAAACGATATCAAATTTAAACCGGATGAACAAAAAAAAAAAAAATTATACTTGCTTAACTTATCAGAATGAAGCAAAAATTTTTTTTTAAAAATCGTTTCGTCACGTTTCCGCCAGTGACAAATTTGGCGCCAAAATTTAAAAAAATTGAAAATGATTTTTATATTTCTTATGATACGTACCCGATTCGAAAAAAAGAAAATATTCGTTCGTTACCGACGGTAAAAACGCACACGCACGCACGCACGCACGCACTCGTCTTCAATGTTTAAATAAAAATGTTAGAAAAAAACAAAGGCGGATTACGAAATACAAAAAAAAAAAAAATGAAATCGTTTAAACGCCCGGAAAATAAAAAATTAGGCGAAGTCGTCGAAAAACATCGATTAAAAAATTTAAATTTTTATTAATTTACCAAAAAGAAAATGGCGACGACGAAAGGGTAAAAAGGCGTCGTAGAAAATCGTATGGAAATTTTTTTTCTTTTTTTATTTTCCGCGCCCAAAAACATGAATTAAATTAAATTAATGGTTCGAAAAATTTAAATTTTTTTTTTTTACTTTGACGAATTCGTGACGTTTTTGACGAAAACTTCTCTCCGCGGGGGGAGGGGAGGGGAGGACAAAAAAAACTCTCGAACGCTGTCGTAATCTTCTACCTGAACTCGTCCCCCCCAAAAAAAAAATCTTCCTCATCATATATCCCGACAAAAAATTTCGAGACCGTTATCTCTGCCAAAGGAAATTTCGAAATCCTCCTACTCCTCCCCTTCCTCTTCCCCCCTTCACGATGATTGCTTAAAACATCTCGAACGTTCCCGTTCCGTCCGTCCGTTCGCTTTCATTCGACTTTACGACGAAAAATTAAAACGCCTGAATTTCATCAATTATGCAAACTTACATACTTTTTGTTTGCACTTTACAGGTCACAAGCGGTACGACGAAACGACGTGTCAATAACAACAACAACAACAACAATCATAATCGAAATCGATCATTTCGTATCGATTTCCAAAATTGTTAAAACTGGATTTATTTTAATTTTTTCCGATGGCCTCAGGTTCGGTGAGTCGAATTTTTTAATATTTATCATAATTAAAGTAATTTAAGTAGGTTGGTCGTCGACATTTCAAAAACGCGTCGGTAAAAAAAAATGAAAAACGTGACGTCAGCGAGAACCGCGATAAACAAAAAAAACGTAACATTAGATCGACGAAAGAAAACATTACGAAAAGATACAAACAAACGGAAACGGAAATACGAAACGGTAAAAGGTTGGTTTAACGAGGGTGAAAGACAAAAAAGAAACAAAAAGAAAAAGGAAGGAAGACGACGACGCCATCTTTTTTAACGGTTACTTTTTTACTCGCGCGTGCAGACGACATAAACAATGATGACAGTGACGAGGGGTGCGACACAAATGTCACGTGATGACCAAACATAAACAAACCTCTACCGAATAAGAATCCTTTGCTCAAAATCAAATTTTCGTCGATTTCTTTCAACAAATTTATTTTCTTATGTTTGTGTTTTTGTAAAATTTGACAACGAGACGACGACGACGACGACGACGACGACGATGACGACATAACTCGCTGACGGCCATCTTAGTTTTTTTTTTTTAACGGAAAAAAAAAAAATTTAAATGAATTTCGAATACTATTCTAAATTTTTCACGTCGTTCGGTCCCCTACTCTTTTTATCATTTACGTGTCACCCCCCCCCCCCCGTGCGTGAAGTAAATAGTGACGTGTAAGTAGTCGATTGATGTGGTGCAAATGATGATGACGTAAGCATTTTAACACGTGATTTTTACAAATATGACGTTATATGCGGTAACTATTAACGTGGCATTAGATTCGGAAAGTTTTTTTTTTTTTAACGAACGTTTAATCGCGCTGATTATAATAAAACGGTCAGTTTTAAAAAAATCCCGCCGTTCGTGATGCAAAAAAAAAACAAAAACAAAACAAACTTGTTAATACGAACGAGTAGTAAGTAACGGGTAACAAAGAGGTAGTAGTGGTGTGAGGACAGGACACTCACCGTAAAATAATTCGGGAAAATCATCTTCTTCTACCAAAAGTAGTTCTTTTAAATGTTTGGGCAAATTATCAACGTCAATCGTGTCGTCTAAAATAAGTTGAACGCTGTTCCGTTTATAATTCGTAGAACATTCGTTTCCGCCATTTTCTTTATAATTATCGAATCCGATTTTATCTCCGTACGATATCAAATCCTCATTTTCGAGATTCGATATCTCGCCTTTCCAGTAATCCGTAAATTCTTGACATTTCCTTTCGAAACAATTTAAATAGAGATCGTCGTCATTTCCATCTTTTCTCGTCATTTCTCCATCTTTCCATTTTTCTCTCCTTTCTTTTACTTTTCTTATGAATTCATTTTCCAAATCGAAATATCTCGCGGTGTCTTCCGGCACGTCACCGAATTCGTTCGATTGCGAGACTTTTATGACTTTTTTTTGTCTCCTCTCAATTCTTTCCGCCAATTTCGACATGTATTCGTTGTACATTTTTTGTTTGAATATTTCTTTTTCCGAGAGTAACGAGGCAGGCATTGATTTTCTTTTTTCCCTCCTAGCGATTTGTTGTTTTCCGTTTTTGAACCGCGCGTCGCCATTTTGTAAAAAAGCAATGTCACCCTTTCTCGATATTCGATACCTTTCGTTATCGATTCGTATTTCTCTTTTTTTCCTCGCGAAATCCTCGGAGGAATTCGGCTTGACCGTTGATGATTTGGGTTCTTCGAATGATTTTATAACGTCGGAAACGGGTGGTAGATTTTCCGTCACGATCGAACCTTCTTCCGGTTTCGATTGTTTTCCCGGAACCGGGGCATTTTTGAGCGGTGCTATTTTTTTTTCGAAAATGGGTTCTTTCACGCATGATACTACATCCGTTTCCTTTTCGCAGCAAATTGTTTTCGGACGATACGCAACCCGCGTTGGACTCTCTCCCAAAGCTCCGCATTCGCTTATTTTTTTTTCTTTGTTCCAAATCCGTTCGAAACTTTTCCCGGGTCCTTCCTCAAATAAATCATCCGTTTCATTTTCGTGTTTTTCATCATTCGTATTCTTATTTGCGAATATCGGATTGCTATGCCAAGAATTTATCACGGATTTTTGACTGCGCACTGATGAATCCTCGTTGATTTCGCTTGCGGATTCAACGCTAGATTCCGCGAGCGTTAATTCGGGAACGAACGTGTCTGATGTTGCATTTTGAAGTATTGCCAACAAACAACTCTTGCCAACGGCTTCTCCTCCTCCTGACTTTTCATTTATTTTCTCTTCGTTTTTTACATCACATGATTTCGCGTTCATTTTTTTCACAGAGGAGAAAAGATCTCTGTCGTCGTTTCGTGCGACCGATTTTAAAACATGATCCGACACGTTTAAATTTTCACAATTTTCAACTACGAAATTCTCGTTGCCATCTGGACTTTGGCCAGACTCTTTACACGATTGCATTAATAAATTTATCTCTTTGTCCGCCATTTTTTTCTCTTTCATTCTTCCGTCCCAAATTTTTTCGTTTTTTTTCAATTCCATCTCCGTTTTTCCAAACATTCCACCCGGTTTACCTATGTGAGTGAGTATGATGGAATTATCTTTCGTTTTCGAATCGTAACAGGTATTTTTTTTTCTCGTCAGAGAATTCGTTTCGTCGTAACTTCTCCTTTGTAAAAATTTTTGATGAAGGTCAAGCAAACTCGCGGCTTCGACTTCTTCCGTCATGAATTTATTCACTTTTTCCTCGTAGGCTTTTTTTTGAGACGGAGACAAACCGAGAAACAAAGCCGGAACCATGGTACGGGCTCCGTACCATTTTTCTATTTGCCCGATTCTCGCATCCGCATAATCAAATTCCACGAAGCTTAAATCCCTTTCGTCCTCGTTAATCGAATCCCTATTTATTAAACTCGTCGGAAGGCTTCGTACGGATGCATCCGACGGATGATCCGATAGTTCGTTTAAATGACGCTTGCTTTTCACGTACATGTCTTCTTCCACGTCTCCCCTACTGTTTCTACAGTTGTTCGAACAACATTTACCTAAACCGATTTTCCTTAATATTAATTTACCGTATGGTAGAGTTAATATTTTTTTTTCTGCTAAATTTGATAGAGCTTCCGGATTCTGAGAAAAAGAACATGAATTATTAATAATAATAACATTGTTATCATCGTTTTTAACGGTCGTCACGTCTGATTTTTCACCGTCGTCGACGAAACCTGTAAAATTTTTTAATGGTACCCCACGTGATTCGTTCAATTGTTTTTCCGTCGTGTTCAATAGAGAAGTCCATGAATTTCTATCGAGATTAATCTCGTCCCGCGAATCGATAACTTTTGCTTTCGATAACAATATTTTCTCCATGTCGTTTTTAATCGCTTCGATTCGATGTTTCAATAAATTATTTTGTATTTTATTTCCGTTATTTTCGAACCTTTTCCGTAAGAAATTTTCGTTTCCCGTCGAATCGTAAGATGCCAAAAAATTGTCGTTTGACGTGACAGAAGACAACAACGATTCGTCTTTCGTTTTATTTTTATCGATGACTATCGAAACATTTTCGTAAATGGGACCGCATATGTTAGAGGGATCCGATGAAAGCGTGTCCGTTTTTATAAAATTTTTCAAATCCTCGTTAAAATTTTCCGAATAAAATTTACGAGACGTTTTGAATTTATTATTCCACTCGTTCGTACTCGGCGTCCTTTGACTATCCAATTCGCTTTCGACATCCGCATCCGATTCGTTACACGTCGTTTCCGGTTCGATGCTACTTCTCCAACTTTCGGATTCTTCTTCGTAATATTTATAACTATTGGGACATTTTTTAATCGTGTAAAATCCTTCCCCGATTCTTTTTTCCTCTTTTTCAACCGCCCCCTTATAGTAAGTTGTCACGGGTTCGGGATAGGAAGGATCTTCGGAGATTTCAAACGACGTTTCCGTTTGACTAATTTCGTAACTATCTTCCGATTTACTTTCTCCGCCATTCATTTTCAATACGTTTCCTTTGTTTGTCGTTTGAAAATCCGTCGAATCGTCGAATGTCGCGTCGCTCACGTCACTACTCTCTTCTTTTAACGGATAAATTTTGTAAGGACCACGTTCGGAAACGTGGAGGTGTGCGTTCATGCCGCCGGTTGTCATTTTAGTTTTTTTATCGGAAGCATCGCTCAAATCGCTACTTTCTTCCAATATGACGTCTAACTTTCTCGTAGGGCACTGTTCTTGACTCTCTTCGGAACTTCCTTCTTCTATTATAACTTGTTGTACGAGATTTCCGGCGTAGGAAACGCTCGGATACGTGTAAAATGTTGTCATAACGGCATCCGTTTCGAAATGTTTCCTATTTAAATTTGGTGAATGAACGGGTGATGACGACGACGACGACGTTCGTTTAATCTTTTCCGAATCTTTTGTTTCGCTGTTGTTTTTGCCAACCTCAACCGTCGACTTTTCATCTTTTTTCTCCGAAAGTTTTTCTTTTTCCTTTCCATCGCCGACATTTTCTTCCTTTTCCGATCCCAATCCATCATTTGAATTCGTTTTTCCATCGTTTAAATTTTCATTTTCCTTCGTTTGATTTGACGTTTTTTCCATTGTTGTTATCATTTCTCCCGAATTTTCCGCTCCGTCGTTTTCCACCGATTCTTCTTCGACTTTTTTAATTTTCGTAGCTTCGAAAGCGAGTTTTTTCTCTTTTTTCTTTTGTTTTTTTATTTGCATTTTTAATTTTTTATCGAGGGATAAACACGAGACATTTTTCTTTTCTTCCGGTTCCTCATTTCCTCTTTCCTCTACGTCATTTTTACATTCTGTTTTTTTATCATCTTCTTCTTCCCTACGTTCTTCCCCCTCCTGCTCCTCCTTCTCCTCCTGCTGTTGCTGTTTCTGCTTCTCCTCATTTCGTTGTTTGTTGTTGATTGTATCGTTTTCGATTTTTTTTTGTTTCGATTTTTTATTTTTTTTCGGCATTTTTTTTTTCAAAAAAAAAAAAAAATTTCCCACAACAACACAAAACAATTTAAAAAACACAAATTTTTACGTACGATCAACTAAAACTTTTGATCACGCCGTGAAAATTCATTCGCAAACATTTTTTTTGCTGTTGTGTTGTTGTTCCGCGTTCGAAAAAATTAAAAATAAATTTTTTTTTTTTTTTAATAACTAACGACAGAGAAAGAAACGAAAATTTTTTTTTTTTTTTTTAAAAAAAAAAAAAAAAAAAACTTTTCCCAAAAAGACGATTCACACACACAACAAAAAAAAATTCTCTTACGGAAAAAAACAAAAAAATTTTTTAAAAGTTTTTAATTATTATTATTATTATCACAAAAAATAATACGACGCACGCACACGCACTTACGCACGCACTTACGCACTCACGCACAAAAAAAAAAATTTTTTTTTTTTTATTGAAAAAAATTTCACAAAGTCAAAATTAAGTCAATGACTAAAATTTTTATTGTCAATTTATTTGTTTTATTAATACGAAAAAAAAAAATGGAAAAAACCGATAAGGGGTGCCAACTGTATCAATGAAATCATATTTTTATATATTGAATCGCGGCGCTTGAATGTTTTTTTTTTTTTTTTTTTTTTTTTTTTTAAATTTGGCCGATGAAATTTTTTTTTTTTTTTTTGTTTTTTTGGCAATCTTTCTTTCTAACAATTGCACCACATTTTAAATAAATAAATTAGTGTGGGGGACACATTTTTTTCTTTGTGAAAAATGTCATTTGAAAACCGCGTGGGGCAACGTTACGAACCAAAAAAAAAATGGGGGGCCCAGAAAACGTTAAATTACGCGGGAAACGACATTTTGTTTTTTTTTTTTTTTAAATTTTTTCGCGGGAAAAAAAGTGACGTCACGTGATTTTTACATAATTTTTTAAATTTTCCTCTCCCTCCTCTTCTCCCTTCCCCCTTTTTTTTGTTGGGGGGAAAAACCGAAGTTAATGACACGTATTCGAACGATACACGGGTCACGATCATTTATCCCCGAGAGGAAATCACCTAACATTGTTTTTGTTTTTTCATAAACAGAATTTAACGTTTTTTCATTAACTCGATGTTAAGGAAACCGAACGCCCTTCCCCCCTTTTTCTGTACCTTTTTTCCCCTCCCCCTTTTAAATGTGTGTGTGTGTGTGTGTGTGCGTGTCTCATACTAAATTATTCTACCGTGAATATAAAATTGACGGTCACGATCGAAAAATTTAATTTTTTTCCAAAGAAATTTCCCATTGTTTTCCTCAACTCCCCCCCCCAACGTTCGTTGCTACTCCCCAAAAATCTCCAAATTCGAAAACGACACAATAATATGTAATAATAATAATAATAAAATCGAATGTTTTAACGTAAAATGACGTTCGCGAATTATTAAAAAAATAAACATGGCGAATTCGTACGGTTCGGGATAAAAAGGGAGACTCTCCCCAGACGTCTCCCCATAAAAATTATTATTATTATTATTATTATTATTATTGTTTGAAAAGACTAAAACACTCACCGTTTTCTTTTTCGTTTTGTTTTATTTCCCTCGTTTGTTTGTTTGATTCTTCTGCGTGAATTTGAGCTTGAACTTTTTCCGTAACGTTATTTTCACCCTTATCTTCGTATTTTCTCACGTGTATGGTACGTGTCGTCGTAACAGTTTCCGATCCCGATGGTGCTACAATCAAAAAAAAAAAAACATTTAATACGATTATAATTTATCCCTCGTTTAAATCGAACGTAATCGAATCGAATCGGAAAAAATTTTCAAACGAGAATAAAAAGAAAAAATTTTTCCCTTTAGGCGGCTTTACGCGTTAATAACGTAAAATCGTTAATTTTGTATGAGAGAGAGAGAGAGAAAGAGATAAATAGAAAAAGAAAGAAAGAGAGAGATAGAGATAGTTTAAATAAAATGATGATATTCACTTGTTTGTTTTCGATACCGACAAATTCGACGAACGTATTCTTATAATAATAATTACGAAAAACACGACAAAAAAAAAAAACAAAATGGCGACCGATAAACCTTCGGGTCAAAATCAAAATAAAAACTCGTCGAACGAAAAAAAAAAAAATTTTTTTTTTTTTTTTTTTTTATTAAATGACCGATCCGGACGACGTGAAAAAATTTCACTCACTAAATAAATAAAATAATAATAATAAAAACGGTGTTAAAGATACGGACGGATGAATCTCCCGACTCCATGCGAGGCAGTACTCGAAATGTTTTTTCATTCAATACTTTCTATCTCTCTCTCTCTCTCTCTCTCTCTCTCTCTCTCTCTCTCCCTTGTTGTTCCTGTATGTTTTTGATTATAATAAACCTCCGGTCTCTTTAATTCTATACGTCATGTTTGATTGCGATGATATTATTATTATTATTATTACTATTAATTTATCTTTTGAAAAAAAAAAAAAAAACGTTACGTTAAGGCCCATTTTTTTTATTATTATATAACAAAGAGACAAAAACGTTTGATGCCGTTATGAAAAGAAACGTTATTATTATTACGTTTGTATTGTAAACAAATCAACGTAAATATTTCGTCTGCTACGCCCCCGCCGCCTCAACTCTTCCTCTTCCTCCTCCCTTTCCTCCCACACACTCGCAAATTAGGTTTTTCCTTTCGCGTGTTCCTTCGTATAGTAAATACGTGCGTAAGACATGAATGAAATTTAAAAAAAAAAAGGTGGTGGGTAGAGACGTAAACAAACTGAAAATAAATAATAAAAAATAAATCGACAAACAACAACAACAACAACAACCAGGTAATAATAATAACAAACAAACAAAATGAAATTGTTTGCGTGCGTGTGTGTGTAAAAATAATTTCGAAAAAAATAATAAACGATTGAATATAAAATCCACTTCTTTTGTGGCTTTGAGCAATTAAGAAAAAAAAAAAAAATGATTCCGATTGCGGTTTTGAAACGACGTGGTTTTAGAAAAATAAATTTTAAATACTGTGGGAGCAGACAAAAAAAAAAAAAAAAAAAAACAAATCGCGGGGGTAGAAACCGAAACGATTTCGAAAAGTAATTTGAATTTTAAAAAAATTTTACGTTTTAACGTACGCCCGTTCGCGAATCCTCCCCTCCTCACTTCCCCCCGAAAAAAAACATGTCCTCTCTCTCTTTCTCTCTCTATCTCTCTCTTTTTCTCTCTCTCTCTCTCTCTCTCTCTCTCTCTCACGAATCAAATTTAATTTGTTATCATTAAAATAAAAAGAAATTGTTTGTCGATTGTTGTTGTTATTGTTGTTGTTTTGACAATGTTACCAATTGTTGAAAGAAAAAAAATAGATGCCACGATGAATGTTTGCCGTATAAAACGTCAGCCTCGGGGAATTATTAACGGAATTATTACTTCGTGTAACGGATTAAGGAAAAAAAAATTTCACGTTCGCGTTTCGTTCGCGGTTAAATATCGATCGATCGATCGATTTTTTTAATCATTTAATCATACTTCTCGATCGTAATCGAACGAGATATCGAATCGAACGTATGGATTATTTCGTTTCGCATCACCGACGGGTTTCGTGACATTTAAAAAATGGAAAAAAAATTCAAATTAACGTGACCTGGGGGGGGGGGGGTCAAAAATTTTTCGCAATCAAAATATTCTCATTCAAGGCCCCCAAAATAATTTTTTTTCTAATTACATTATTACTAACTACTACGTATTTAACACGTGTTAATTTTATTAATTAATTATTAAGGCCCCGAAAAAAAAAAATCTCACGTCAACGCGTGGAAAATTTTTTTTTTTAAAAAAAAGAACCATCAATGTAAATGTTATTATTATTATTATTATCATCATCATCATCGCGATCGTCAACGCGATCATTATCATTATCATCTCTTTTCCCGACACGCCTTATATCAATTTAGCAAAACTATTGAACCGTTGAGTAAATTTCCGGTTTCGAATCTGGACACTTTCCGTCGGTCGCGAAAATAAATAATAATAATAATGATAATAATAGTTTTTTTTTTTTTTTTTTTTTTTTCATCCACAAAAGTCTGAAGGTGAAAATTTAATAATAATAATAATAACGAGAGGGATAATAGATTTGATTAAGTTCTCGAGGGCAATTTAGTTAAAGCTGTTGTCATCCCATTTAAAACTTTGTCAATTTTCTTATTAATGCGACGGATGAGACGACGACGACGATGACGACAAACGTTAATTTAGTTTAATCCTTAATTTTAAAGATGGCGTCGTTGATTTTCAGGTTTTTTTTCCCCCGGAAAATTCAAAATGAAAAAAATAATTAGTGTTAAAACTTACGAGAACTTTCTTCTGCTATCGACGATAGAAAAGACGTTTCGTTAAGAAAAAAATTATTCAACCTTTTACCACTTTTAAATTTTCTGGATTTTAAAGGACTGTTCCTGTTCCTGTAGGATACGACCGGACTCGTTTTCCCGACGGTTTTTCTAACGACACCAAAAACGGGACTTTTACGATCGCTTTCTAATTTTTTCCAATTGTTTCTTTTAGGTTTTTCCGGCGGTGATTTTTTACCATTTTCCCTAGGGATTTTTTTTTCCCTTCCCCTAATCCCGTAATTTTTCGGACTCCTTTTTAAATCTCTTACAACGACGACGGTTTTCAAATTTTTACAGTCTTCCAAATTTCCTTTTGTCTTTTCCTCGTCCCGATTTTTTTTTATCCCTCGGGTTTTCCGGAACGATTTCGCGTCAACATTTTTTTGACAACGACCCCTCGTCGCTCCCTCCTTTTTCGTTCCTCCTCTTCCGAATGCTAAAAATTTCAGCGTTTTTATAACTTCCCGTAACCTGTTCGATTTTTTTTTTTTCGTTCCGCCATTTATTTTCACATCTCCCCTTTTTTTCCTTTCCTTTTCATTTTCCAATTGAAAATCCTTATTTGAGTCGACGTCTCCCGTACATCGAGATGGACACACTATAAATTTCATTTTACTTTCATTTTTTTTTTTCCTTTTTTCTTTGTCACACACAATCACTTATAATAACTCATTTTATCCTTCTTCTGTCTCTCTCTCTCTCTCTGTCTTAAATCCTTATCGTATATATTCTCGTATCGAAATCGAAACTGAATCGAACTTTGTTAACACAAAAACAAATACCATGAAACGATTATTATTATTATTATTAAATAAAGAAAATAACATAAGATAAATATAAAAAAAGATTTCGATTCTACGAAACGTTAACGCCTCTCTTTTATTAAACTCAAACATTGTCATTTAATGATGATGATGATGATCTTCTCTGCGGAACTCTTTCTTTAATATATCCTCAGGGTGTGGTGCCACATTTCTTATCCTTCTTCTTCTTCTTCCTCTTCTTCCTCTTTTTCCTCTTCCTCTTTCTCAATGCTCGAGTCGTCGTCTTGTCCATAAGTTAAATTCTTTAACGTTTCATTCGTCGGAAACCAAAAAGGCCCAGTTTTGAATCCGAAAAAACCGTTAAAGTAGTAATTGGAATTATTATTATTATTATTATTCCGAACGGATTTGAATTTTTTTAAAATAATAATAATAATAATAATAATAAAAAACCGCCATAATGATGATGTTGTTTGTTATACCTTGTAATAGACTATTAGGTTTCGGCGTCGTTAATAATTTTGCACGCAACAAAAAAAAAAAATCTGGTTTTTTTTTTCGTAAGTGGCACCTTCATTCAAAACGTAATAATAATAATAATAATAATAATGATGATGATGATGATGATGATGGTGATTTGACGATATCGATGGCAAAAAACTTTCGAATATAATTTTTAACGGTACTCGTTGTTGTTTTTTTTTTTTCTCTCGTACGGAAATATTTATTCGATGTTTTCTACGGGGGGGGGGGAATAAAGAAAACGTTTAAAAAAAAAACGCGCCTAAAAATTTCTTGGTGGGGAGAGGGAATTTCGGGGCTCCTAATATCGTAAATCGCGCGCGTGACAAATTAATTAATTTTTTTTTTTTCGTCTGCTAAGTCGTGGTAAACGCGCGCGTTTTATTTTTCCCTTTTCCCAATCGAACAAACGAACGTTCCTAAACGATAATAATAATAATAATTCCGTTGCTTTTTTGATAAATCCGTCGCCATTTTTAACATGACCTTTTAAATCATCGCAACTAATTAAATAAACCGACAGTAATAAGAAGAAAAAGAAGAAAATTTCATTATTATTATTTAAATCTTACTCGGTTCTTCTGTGAAAACCGTCGTTACAGTTGTTTGTTTCATTTTCCGCCTCGGAGACGACAAACCATCCCTGAAAAAACAAACAAACAAACAAACAAAAATTAAATTCTCAAGTTAATCGCATTGATTAATTAATAATTAAAAAAAAAAAAAAGAGCAATCGCGGTGTCATTCATAATTTATTCGCGTCAAATATTTTGTTGACCCGATGATTTTCACAATAATATTTAATGAAATAATAATAATAATAATAATAATAATAATAATAATAATAATAATAATAATAATGAAAAGTTGAAAAAAAAATTTGAAAACTACGCCTTATGGGAATGATATCTAGCTACCACTCATCCGATACACGGACTATAATAACGCCCACATTTTTTTTTTTTTTAAATCAAAACGTGTAACATAATTCCATTCAATCCATTTAAAATAAATAAATAATGATAATAATAATGATGATGATGATGATGATGATTATTGTAAACCAATAGCGGTAAATTAAAAGCGAATTAAAAAGTTATAAAAAAAAAAAATCAATTTGGATCCCTGTGAATGAACTATAAATAGAAAAAAAAAAATCGATAAATTCAATAGTGATACTAATTATTATTATTATCATTATCATTATTATTATCATTTTGATGTATTCATTTTTATAACTGACGTTTTAAAAATTGGGTTATCATTTTAAATTAAAATAAATTTATGACGACTACGTAAAATAATTTTTTTGTTTAAATGGAAGAAATTTTTTCGCACTCGTTCAGTACCGTAATAAGTCCGAATTATTATTATTATTATTATTATTTTATAGTTGTGGATTTGATTAACGTGAGGGATCGTTACGGAATTTCCCACCGACGCCTTCTCCTCCCCAAAATGTCCGTTACGATCGAAACCGGTTTTTTTTTCCCTCCCGTGAATTGTTCGGCTATAACGAATCCCATTTAAATAATCCCGTTTCATCCCGTTCCCTCTCTCCTCCCCTCCTCTCCTGGGGGATAATGTAGTTAATAAAGCATACTCACTCGTTTAAACTCAATCTGAGTTGTTCTCCGGCGTTTCTCAAAAGGCTGTGAGCTCCACGATTTCTTATATTTTTCGTCGATGTTCCATTTATCGAACTTATTATATCACCTTCTCTTATCCCTTTGAGAGCTGCTTTACTCCCCGGATTCACCTGCAAAAGGGGTAATTCATAATTAAATAAAACAAAATTCTTCCCCTTCCTCCCCCCTTCCCGAAAAAAAAAAATTCATAAACGTATGATGAAAAATAAAAACAAAGAGAAGCCTTATTATTATTATCATCATCATCATCATCATCAACCGTCCCTTAATTGTAAATTCAACAACGGTTGCATTACGAAAACACACCTATGAAAAGAAAAAAAGGGCGGATACGATTAATGATGATTGTTTCGTTTCAGGGAGCCCTTGGACAGTGGCAACAACTAAAACAACAACAACAACAAACAACAACAACTCACCTCCTCAATTTTTTTTTGTTGTTCCGTTTTATGGTGAGATTTACAAAACTTGAGCATTGTTTTCTTTTACATACGGGTAAGTCAAATCGATATATATTTATTTTTGTCTTTCGTCACGTTCGCGATTATACCGAACGCGAAAGTAAAATAATAATAATAATAAACAAAAACGCGAAAAAAAATCGTATTTATTATTATTATTATTATCATTCACGCAAGATACACACACACACCTAACAGGTGCGTTTGGCGAATGAGCATAAATTAATTAATTAATGTAAAAAAAAAAATTTACGCCGCTGCCGCCATATTCGAACCGTTACAAAAAAATAAAAAAGATTTTTTTTTTTTTCGTGAAATCGAACGTTTCTACGAACGTCTCCCTCCTCCCCCAAAAAAAAAATAGAAAACCAGATACGTACGATGGTAGATTAGTTTCAACAAAAAATGGAATCTATCTTGAAAACGCCTCTCTCTCTCTCTCTCTTCCCTCCCCTCCTCCTCCTCCTCCTCCCCCTTCTTCTTGTTTTTCACGGGGGTCTTAAATGTCAAATTTTCTTTCTTTCAAAATATCACACACACACAAACATATTATTTTTTTTTGTTTGCAAAAAAAAAAAAAATTTTAATTGGAAAATTTATTTTCGGGAATGGGGAGAGGGGCTCCCCTTTCGCGTGTTAAATCATTATTACGCGCGTTTTTTTCAGGGTTATTTAATATTTAAAAAAAAAAAAAAAAACGCGTGGATGGTTTCTTCTCTTTTCCCCTTATTCAATGCTCTAATCTTTCTCTCTCTCTCTCTCTCTCTCTCTCTCTCTCTCTCTCTCTCTCTTTCGAATCGTGTTTGTCACGCTCTTAACAATCACGCGATCAATAAATTTTTTTTCCTTTTCGCCTCCCCTCCCCCCCCCGCGTTCTTTTAGTATATTTAATTAATTATATTATTAAATCCCGTTCGTTCGGATTTTTTTTTTTTTTTAACGTTTTAAACAAAATCAATGAATTTATTATTATTATTATTATTATACGGTGGCGTTCGCGTAGGCGTGCGCACAATAGAGAGTCATTAATTTTTTTTTTTTTTTTTTTTTTAAGTAATTAAAAGAAAAATTAATAAGTTCGGTCATTAAAAATCTCGCCGTCGTCGTAACTTTGGCATCCTATATATATTTTTAGTCGTGACATAATATTGGTGTCACGCGAACTATTGCCCGGAAAAGTCGACGACGAATCACGAGAAAAAAAAAAAAAAATTAAACGGTTCATTAACGGTAATTAAATATGTGTCGAATGGATTTCTCACTAATTTGAACTTTGACCTTCCTTTCGTTTAACTTTAACTAACATACCGATATCGAATGACGTCCTACCCCCCCCCCACCAAATTCGTTGTCGTTTTTTGGTTGTTTACTCCCACTCGATTACATTTTTATCCGTGTAATAACAAACATGTTGTCTGGAAGCGCGTTTTATGTACAAATCGATACAAGTTTTTTTTCAAATCGGGCCATATATTATCATTGTAATCATTAAAAACGAATTTTTTTCGTTTCGGGGGGAAGAGGGCGAGAGGGGGGAAACGAGGGGAAAAGTAGGGGAAGGCGAACGTGAAACGACATCGTTTTGAAAATTTATATATCTTTTTACGCTTTATTGTCTTTTTATGTACATTTTTTTTTTTTTTTTTTTAAAAACGATTCTCATTTTATAATTTCGGCCATTTTTTTTTTTTTTTAAATGATTAAAAAAATATTTAAAAAAAAAAAAAATACTAAAATTCCCCCAGATAGGAAAAGTTTACTAACAACGCCCACTTTTAAAAAAAAAACAATTCAACAACGTTCTTTTTGTATTTACCCAAAAAAAAAAAAAAAAACAGAAAATTCCTTATCAAAACCGTAGATTATTTTCCCCCCACTCCCGCCCCCCGACTCCCCATCCCCTCGTTTTTATATAAATTTTTTTTTTTTGATTTATCGTTGTTGCTTAATTACACCCGATTCGATTATTTCAACTCTTTCTCTTTCTCTCCGATCGCGATTTTTTTTTTTTTTTTATTATTGATTTTAATCGATAATTAATTAATAGAAAAAAAAAAAAATTTTTTTTATCGTTCGTAAAAATAAATCAAATTGGGGGGAAGCGGGCGGGGAGCGGGCGAGGGGCGGGGTTAACGTAAAATACTTCAACTTTTACATTACATTCTCTTTCTTTCTCTCTTTTTCGAGTATTATTATGATTTTTTTTTTCGATAAATCGATCCATCGATAGATCGATCGATCGACGCGGTAAAAATACACAAATCTAAAAATAATTTTTTTTCGGTTAATAAACAAATGAGAGAGAGAGAAAGAGAGAGAGAGAGAGAGAGAGAGAGAGAGAGAGAGAGATCTGCAAAAATTTTCAAACGAATAAATAAACAAATGAATTTTTCGAATTTTGTTTATTATTATTATCATTATTATTATTATTATTATTATTTATAAAATGAAAATATTTTCTGGCTGTCGGTTCACAAACACGCAAATGATGATGATGATGATATAAACGTTAAAAATAGGGAAAAAAATGTTTATGTTTGCAATTTTCCACGTTTTTTAAAAAAAAAAAATTCGCGAAAAACACTTCGATTCCCATAATCCTTTTCGTCCTCCTCCCCTCCCCTCCCCTTCTTTCCCCCTTCATTTTTCCAACATCGTAAATTTAAAAAAAAAATATTTGAAAATCGATATAAACCATATACAAATTGTCCGCGTCAGACATTTTCGAAATTTTCTCTTTTGACGTAAATCGTACAACAACAAACAACAAACACTTTGACGTTTAATTTTTTTTTTTTATTAAAAACAAACCAGATAGATTAACTTGTAATTGATTAATTACCTCCATTTTATATTTACAAACATCCATTTCAAAATTATTTATTACGAACGCGTACGACTCGAAAAGAAAAATGGCGAACGTTCGTAGCGAATTTTCTTAACACACTCGAACTGTTTCTCTCTCATTTTTTCATTCGGACTTTTAAATAATAATTAACATAATTGAATGACAATTAAAAGAAAAAAAATAAAACTGATGTCATTTATCTCGTATCCGACGCACGCACGCACTCACGCACACACACACACGCACACGCACACAATTTAAATACGTGATACATAATCGGGATTCATTAACGAAAGGTGATGTCTTTGTTCGTAATTTAAAACAATCATCATCATCATTATTACATTGTATTAAACGGGAGCCCCCCACCCCTCCCCTAATTATTTTTCATTATCATCAAGCCAAAAAAAAAAAAAAAATGACGAGAACAAGTTTTTCGATCTCGAAGGCTTTTCTCCCGACGTATAAATAATATGTTGCGTACCTGAAATGTTTTGCTCACCGCCACCGCCATCGCCGCCTAACACCCACGAAACGTGCCTGAATCGATTTTTACCATAACTAAACGAATGAATCGAAATCGTGAGGATCGTGTCTTTAATATTTACTAACAGATTTCCGATTATTTAAAAACGTTTCAATTAATTTTAAATTAATCGTACTTCCGGTACGGTACATCCTCTTTTGTTGTAAAACTACAACAAAAAGGTTCGATTACTATTAAATAATGATTGACATTAAAATGTTTGTGTTGTTCTCCTTAACGAAAAAAAAAAGTGGAAGTAGATTTCACGTCGTCGTACCATTAAAAACGTCATTATCGTATCGTACAATTTTTTTAAATGTGGTAAAAATACATTTCTATTTTTATGTCTGATGACGACTTTTTTAAATTTTAAAGTCATTTTACTCTAATTAACCTTTTTTAACAAGTCGGGAGGGGAGAGGAGGAGAAAGAGAAAGAGAGAGTTCGATTAAAAATATGTCGTGGAACTAACAAAAAAAAAAAAAATTTCACGCCGTGACAATAACCCACGTGACAAATTTAAAACATTGAATTACATGATGACAATTTTTGTTTTTCTTTCCGATGATGACGTCACAATACGAACCGGAAGTATTGATGTACGTTCAGAAATTCTTCTGCTGTCTTTCAATCAACCTGCTGACATATTACCCGTTAACGATTGAAACGATTTTAACGGTTTTTACGTTTTAAATTAACGCCATTTTTCTTTCTCTCTCTCTCTCTCTCTCTTTCGAAAAACGATGATTAATCACAAAAACGGTTGTTGTTGTTTGTTGTTTGTTGTTGTTGTTGTTGTCTTTCTTTTGATTCTTTGCTTCGCGTCATCTCACTTTCTTTCTTACAAAAATTTTTTGAAAAATTAGTTACGGAATATTTTAAATGGGGGGGGGGAAACAATAACAATAATGATGATAATAATAATAATAATAATAGTTGGCCAGGCCCTGAAAACTGCCAAATCATTTTCTTTTTAATTTATTCCATTTTTTTAACAAAAGAATGACCCTTGATTTTTTTTTTTTTTGTAGACGATGAAAAAAAAAAAAAATTTCGAATTTTCCCCAGGAATAAAAATAAATCGATGAAGGAATTTTTTACGGTCAAAGGTCACGGGCACGACAAAACAAAAAAAAAAAAAATTGAAATTTTTTCGTTCGATTTTTCTCATTAATCAAAGACAACGAACGTTTTACCCGAAATGAATTATTTACTTCCGGTTTTAAAAAAAATGTCGTCCTTGAAAAGATTCGTTTCGATGATTTTAAGGGATGAAATTTTTTTTTTTTTTCGTTTTCGTTCTAGAAAATTAGGGATGTTAATCGGTCGTTTTAATATTCAAAAATTTGGATTTAATACAAAAGAATTAAAAAAATACCGGAAATCGTTGATTGTTTTCTCCCCCTCCTCTTTTCGGGAACTGTAGGAAATTTAAAAGACACACGAGTGATAAAACCGGAAATACACGAAAAAGTATCGTAAAAATTTAAATAACGTATGACGACAAAATCAATTTTAACACAAACGACTAACCAACAACAACAAAATTTTAATAAATTATTATTATTATTATCATTTCGACAAAAACAACAACAACAACAACAACAAAAACATACGAATCGGGACACACACACACACAAAAAACGACCCAAAAAGAAAAAGAAAAAGAAAATAGAAAGAGATAGAAAACACGACGCCACGACTCGGAAATTTGGCGTCGTTTAAACTTATTCGTTCGTTCGATTTTTTTTTTTTTTTTTGGAACAAACAAACAAACAAACAAACATCTTTATTGTTTTAGTTTTTTTTTTGGAAAAAAATTCAAAAAATTTCATTTTACAACTTTGTTACAATAAAATTAACAAAATTTATGCGAAAATTCAACTACTACTACTAAAAACGTAAACGACATTTTTCCCATCCGCCATTTTGATTTTTTTTACGACGATTCCAAATTAAATAAATAAATAATTTTTTTATTAATAATAATAATAATAATAATTTTCCTACGCGATTTTTTTTTATTATTAATACCCTTGAAACTACGAGTTTTCAAAAAAATAGTATAGGATTACATAATAATAATAAAAAAAATAATAATAATAATAGGAATAGCAACAACAACAACAACAACAACTCGATAAAGAAATTTTACTCTTCCTTGATCTCTCCAAATTTCGCAATCGCGTTTTTTTTTTTTTTTAATTTACATAATAAAATAAAGTAAAACGTAAATTTATCATCATCATCATCATCATCGTCGTCGTCATCATCATCATCATCATCATCATCATCATCATCATCATCATCATCATCATCATTGTCGAAATGTAAATAAAAAAAAAAAAATTGTAAATTCGAAAATTTTTTGTTTTGTTTTGTTTTTTTTTTATGTTTCAATATGTTGACGTAATTGAAGAAATAAAACAAACAAACAAACAAACAAGCAAACAAACAATTGATTCTCGAATGAAAAACATATACCAGGGTTAAAACAAAAATAAAAAATAAAAAATTCGTTGTCCGTTTGTTGTTGTTTAACCAGCCCAACAATATTTTTAAAACGCGTTTGAATATTTTTGCTAGAAGACGAAGTACGATAATAATTTGTCGGAAGTGGCTAAATCCTCAACCGGAAATACTTAAAAACAGATTTTTTAAAAAAAATTTGTAAAGGAATGGATAAAAAAACTTAGTAAAAGTTAAAATTCAACTGTATGGGGGGGAAAGGGAGGGGGAGCGATCGATGAAGAGGCATAAAAACTTTACGAATTTTTAAATTTGAGATAGAAAAACGAAAAATAGAGGAAATGATTGTAAGGGTCTCTCGTTTTAAACATCCGATTTCCGGTCGTTCAATTTTCCTCAACAAAAAAAATTAGATCATCGAATTTTCATACGAATCGATGAATGCAAATTTTTTAAACAGGAATAAAATACGACAACGTGTGAGAGAGAAAGAGATAGAGAGAAAGAGAAAGAGAGAGAAAGAGAGAGAGAAAGAGAAAGAGAGAGAAAGAGAAAGAGAGAGAAAGAGTGAAAGAAAGAGAAAAGAGAGCGAGAGAAACTTGAAGAAGTAAAAACGAAGTGAGAGAGAAAGAGAGAGAGAAAGAAGAGAAAGAAAGAGAGAGAAAAAAGAGAGAGAGAGAAGAGAAAGCGAAAGAGAGAAAGAGAGAGAGAGAAAGAAATGATCGACACTGGCCACACACTAAAAAAAAAAAGGCAGGCAGGCAAGCAGGCACACCAACATTCCAAAATAAATTTTTTTTTTTTTTTTTTAAAACACGAAACGAATCGATAGAAAAAATCCAAACACACAAACACACACGAAATTCGTATGTAATGAGATAATAATAATAATAATAATAATAATAATAATAATAATAATAATGATAATAATGATAATAAAATTTCGATAGATATCAATCAATAAGAATCTATACCACTTTCTTTCTCACCGTTTTACAAAAAAACAAAAATTTAGGTAAACATGATAATAAATAATAGCACGTTGATTCCGTTCGAAAATTAATTTTTTTTTTTTTTATTAATAAAACGAATAAATTCGATCGATCGATCGATTGATCGATCGTAACGATAATGTCAAATCCGATTTTTTAAATCGAAATATTCGATAGTTCGAAAAAAAAAAAAAAATTTCCCACGTGTGGTCCTTAATCTAAAAGAAAAAAAAAATATTTGAGAAGAGGATGTTGTTCGTTATCACCGAATTGATAACATTCATTGATACGATTATACACCTTCCACGTTCTTCCTTCCTTTTATTATTATCATTATTATCATTACCATTAATATTATTATTATTATTATTATTATTATTACTATTATTATTATGTCAAAATATTAATTTAAAAATAAATTTTACCATTTCCGGTAATTTTATTTATTTTGTTTGTTTGTTTGTAAGGAACGAGAATCGATTAGGAAACAAAAAAAAGATCGTTAACGATTGATTGATGATGATGATGATGATGATGATGATGATTCCTATTAATTAAAATGTTGATGATGATAATAATAATAATGATTTAAGTGTCGCTTTTTATCGCGAGATAATTATTATAATTAAATTTCTTTTTTTTTTTTTTTTTCGCACGGGGGGAGGGTGGGGGGACAAATTAAATTTTCAAAAAGAAATTACAGGACCGTAGGTAAATCACGTTCGATTTATTTTAAAACGTCGTTGTTTGTTGTTGTTGTTTGTTTGTTTGTTTGTTCATTTGTTATTATTATTACTCTTAGAGTAATTAAAAAGAAAATTATTATTATTATCGGTTTTTCGACACGATTTCAAGGACGTTTTTTTTTTTTTTTTTTTTTTTTTAATTTCGTTCGATTTACAATGACCTTTAAACTTTAAGCAAAAATTTTTAAAAATAAATCATAATAATAATAATAATCATAATGATGATGAGAAAAAAAAAAGTGAAAATCCTTCGACAACAGTCAGAAAATTTATGTTTTTGTTAAATTCTCTAAAATCATTTTAACATATATGATTATCATAACATAAACATATTCATAAAATGATAATAATAATAATGACAATGATAATGATAATAATAAAACATAAATTGATTTGTTTTCGGTTAAGACAAAGTAAATTATTTCATATATTGTCATTTTATCGAGAAGTCATTGTCAGATTATTTTTATCTCGTTTGCTGTTGGGGGACCAGGGGTTTTTTTTTTAGAAAAAATCTTTTTTATAAAGAACTATTAGATTAAAGGGGGGGGGGTGAAACTCTTTCTTAATCATAACCTTTTTGTTGTTTTCTATCATAACATGCAAGTATGAATCACACTCACCCTTGATATTTTAATTGGCATTCCGAGATCACAACCTCCATGTATTCTAAATCCCCATGGAGAACCACCATCCAAAATAATTTCCCTCGCAGACATTTTTATCAATTAATTAATTTATTAAAAGATGAACAATGAGTTGTTTGATTTCATTCCAATATTTAATATCGACAAAAAAATTTGAAAACTCATAAAGTTTTTTTTTTTTCTTCTATTCTTTTCATATCACAACCCTTATAACTCACACTACAAAAAAAAAGAAAAGAAACAAATTATTGAACGTTTAAAAAGTTTTTTTTTCTTTTTCTCTTACTTATAAGATATAATAATTAATAATAATAATAATAATAATAATTGTGATAAAAAAGAATAAAAATAAAATTGCGCCAATTTTTTTTTTTTTCTTTAATATCAATTAGGCGGATTAATTTCGCGCGAATTATATTCGCGCGGTTATTATATATCGCGATCGGTAAATAAATATCGAAAAATTAATATTAATAATAATAATAATAATAAATCAATTTTAAAAGTAGTTATCCGTGACATTAATTATATTTTGAATTAATTAAAAAAAAAAATCATCGAAAAAAAATTTTTTTTAATTACTAACGATTGAGAGAGAGAGAAAAAAAAACTTATTTACTATATGATTAGTGTGTTCCATAATCCGATAAAAACCGATTTCAATATTTATTTTATCGTTACAAAAAAAACTTTATAGAAATAAAAATGTCGTTATGTAAATGATTTTAATAAATAATAATAATAATCACCTTTCACTTAATTAATAAAAATAATAAAATTATTTAATGTAAAAATGAAAAAAAAAAAAAACCCGCATCAGACTAGCATGAAGCATTATAACAATTTCAAGTACGCATGTTTCGGTCACTGCTTGAGTGATTTTCTTTTACTTAAGATAAGCGAAAGCAAAGCCTCCGTTATTTTTCACGATTTTATTACCGCCATTTTTTAATCGATAATTATGCGAATCGAATGAAAAAAAAAACATTTGTCAAATGAGTTTTTTTAACGTTTGAATATTGTTTTGATTCATTTGTAATCGTAACGGAAAAAATTTATGAAAAATTTATCCGATATTAAAATCACGGAGGCTTTGTGCGAGCTTTATAGGTGTATTACGATGATGGAAGGTAAGTTCGAATGACGTATGTCGTGGTTTAATTTTTTTTTTTTTTTTTTTTATAATCTGTTAATTTTTATATAATTTTTAGATGACGATTGGATTCGCTGTCAAATGTTAAATAGATATTAAAATTAAAAATGGCTTTTTTCTCTCACAAACCACCCGTGAGATATGTATGCACTTGTGGTGAACTTAAATCAATCACAAGAATATATTTCTGCCGACATTGTTCAGCTATCCGTTGTGGTTTCTGCGTTAGTCATGAGGTTAGTAGTTTTCACGTTTAAAATAAATTTCTTTTTTTCCACCCCCTTCTTCTTCTTAATATATTTTTCTGTAAAAATTAGGTAGACGCACGATACTGTCATATATGTTTGGAAAATTTACCCGTTGCAGAGGCATGGATGAAAAAAAATTGTTGTTCCTCTTGCATTAATTGTCCTATATGTCAATTAAATTTATCGACGAGAGCCACGACCGTTAAAAATAAAGAACCCGTCGAATCGACGGAAAAAGACGATGGAAAATCTGATAAAAATGACAAGTCTGAAAAATCTGAAAAGTCTGAATCTAAAAAATTATATTATTTGTGTTGTTTTAATTGTCATTGGACTTCTAGGTGCGTATTTATAAAAAAATGGGTCTCCTTAAAAAAAATTTATTCATATATTCTTTGAATAATTTTTTATATCACACAGAGATGTTGGTATACCTGATCAAACAAGTGCCTCATCCCCATGGCCTGAATTTGAAAATCCTCACATGACTCGCCTTAATGAATTAATGGAGTATTACAAGGCTGTTTCGTTGTATGATAAAACTATAAATGAAAAAAAACAACCATCGATTAGAAGGAGTTATGCTCATTTGACTGTAAGTTATTAGTCTTTTAAAACAACTCCATAAATAATATTTTTTCCTTATTTTAATAATGCTTTCGTGTAATCAGGGCATGTCAGCAGCGATGGTAAGAAGAAAAGCCGGTTTTTCAGCTTCGAGTCAATTTTCATTACCAAGTTTACAGGAAGCGAAAAAACCGCCTAAAATTAAACCATCCATTCCCGTTTCGAACATAAAAGATTTGCCAGAAGAAATATTTACAGCTTCTCCAGATTTAAAAAAAAGTAATTTATTTTTACAAATTCTTCTTGTGGAATTCATTTTCTCGATTAAACATTGAGATTTTTTTTTAGTTACAACGCTCGAACAAAGACTTGGAATACCAGGTTTACAATGTGAAAATATTGTCAATTTAAAACCATGTAAGAAATTATTGTTGACGAAAAGGTCTCAAAGATGTAGAGAATGTGAGCATAATGTAACAAAACCAGAATTCTATCCTAGTTCTATCAAATTTAAAATTCAACTTTCTGCTTAGTAAGTTAAATTTTTGCTTATTTCTAACATGTCTAATTCTACAGTTGAATTCAATTTCAAAATTTTTAATTTCAGTTATCATATTCCCAATATATCGATAAAAAAATGTGAACCTTTACAACAGGGAAAAGAAAGCGATTTATATTTACATCTCATTAATCCGACTCCACATCAAATAACTGTTAATTTATTACCGTTTGATACGGAAATTAAAAAACAACAGCAGGAACAACAGCAGCAGCAGCAGCAACCTTCCGATGTTAAATTGCCAACAAGTGGAGAATCTGAAAACTCGGATGATGCCAAACTAAATAAAACCAGGTATGATTTTCACCCTTTTTTTTCCTATTAAAAATGCTGCATGTCGTGCGTGTATTGATTAGTTTTATTTTATATTTCTAGAAAAATCCCATTGAAAATTGATTACTTGATGAAAATCGAACCTAGACCCATAAGAATAGAATTTACCGGGAATCCACTCCTTCCGGAATCACCGATCATATTACCGGGAAGAGATGATGCAGCAGAATACGATGACAATAACGAAAATCAAAATTTTAACGATGATAAAAAGTTAGAATTATCCCCCCCTCCCCCCCAATACCAAAAGGATGAAAAGGGGAAATTACAATAATAATAATAATTTTTCTTTTTTTGTTTAAATGAAAACCTCATTTTTCTTTTAAGGGTCGTCGTTTGGAGAAAGGGTAATCAAGCCGTTATTAAATTTCCAATACAACCCTTGGACGATTTAAAAACGGGGGATGATGTTTCCATCGGTTTCGTCATGTGTCACACGTACATAAACACAATAATACAAGATAAAAGTCAACAGAAAATAAATCATCAAGTTAAAATGGTATTGACTGCTGGTACGGTCGAATGATTTTTCCAACAATACGAATTTTCCATCGCTTTATGCGAAACTCATACAAAACAATTGTGGAAAAAAGGAGGAGAAAGGAGGGAGAAGGAGGAGGAAGAGAACAATTTCAATTTTTACATTATCCTTAATTTTCTAATTAACATTAACCTCCTTGCGATTAACGAAGAAAAAAAAAAAGAAAAAACGTTGTTAGGTATATATATTATCGCTTTAATTAATTTAAAATAATTAATTAATTAATTGTTTTTATTATTATTATCATTATTATTACAATATTTATATTATTGCTTATTATTTAATATTAACTGATCAAATAAAATTTTGTGCAAGTGTCAAACCGTGCAAATAATATATATTATAAAACTAATAATAATAATGATGATAATGTTAAAGCGTGTGTAACAATTCAAAATATTATTATTATTATTAATATTTGCCATTTGATTGGCAAGCTTTAAGCCGTTTTTGTTTATTATTATTATTATTATTATTTTTTTTTTTTGTACAATTTTTCTTAATTAAAAATTTCATTTCATAATTTTATTTATTTATTTTTTTTTTACTATGTACAAAGGCGGCTGGCTAAATTTTCATTTATTATTATTATTATTATTACGAATACGCGGAATAGCGTAAAGCACTTTTACATGCGCGGAAAAAATACATATATTTATGTATTTATTTATTTTTATAGGAATTCTTTTTTTAAAATTTTTTTGGTAATTGTAGGGGGACAAAAAAAAACGACAACGAACGAATCGATTTATCGATTCCGACCGATATCGATACGATACGAGTATTTTAATATTAAATTCAACGAGTGAATATGAAATCGCTTTGATCGTTTATCAGAAAATGATGTACGAAATTTGATTTTTTCTTATCCAATTCCTGTTGGACGCTTCGATCTTTGACGGTTTCAGGATAGCGACGACCCGGAGGATCTCTTAGAAAAATCCTACCGAAAACGGTGGCTGAAAAACAAAAAAAAAAAAAAAAAAAAAAAAAAAATGAAATGAAAATTTAAACCGCCGAAGCATTCCCCCCCCCTTCCCACCTCTCCCCTCTCTTCACGCGGGGATTTTTTTTGTATACCTAATAATCTCGTGTCCAATTCGTTAACGTTCGAATGAGAGAGCAATTCGTGTAGGAACGTGCACAGGTACAAAAACACGTTTTTCCTATATTCCGGAAGTTGCATTATCAACTGTCTACATTCCGTGTAATTATTCGAACAACTTATGCAAATGTTGTGTAAGTTATACGGTATCAAAGGTTCCGATGTGGATTCCAACAGTAGGAGAAGAGCTTCCGCAACAGAATGAACCGATCCGGCTACGTGGGAAAAAAAGAAAAAATCATCATAATTCGCTCGACGATAATAATAATAGTAGTAATCACGTGACAACATACGTATGGGATCGCTCGAACCGTAATCCAACCAATTACGAATTTGTATTATTTCCGATTGAAGTCCAGGCTGTACGAAAAGGGATTGTTTTAATCCGTGCCTGTACAGGTGATCGATCAAAAACCAAATCTCTTTCGGAATCGCATACGGCTCTTGTCCTCCTCCGGCGGTATGTCCTTTGTTGTTTTCCTGATTCATAGACTTTTATTTTTAAAAAAATTTATTCGTTTCGTTCTAGTGCGTGGGTGTTTGTTTGATATTAAAAACTCAACCATTTTTTTTATTTTTTTACAGATTCACTCACCAATTCGATCAATTTCCCAACCGTCAATTCTTTTATGGGAACGAATATTCTCACGAGTGTTTCTATCGAACTTCCGAAACAGGATCTTTCGTACGTTCCCGTGACCGTTATGAATATGTCTTTGCCACCTTCCAAATGAAGAATCAATATGTCGTATAATTTATCTTCCCCGGAATTCAATTTGCAAGCGGATTTTTTATCAACGAGTATTTCGAGTCGCACGTCGCATTTCTGACCTGGATTCAAGTTAAATATATAATAATAATTATTATTATTATTATTACTACTACCATCATCACCACCACCACCGCCGCGTTTCGAGGGAGGGAAAGAAAAAAAAACAATCAATCCAACCTGGAGCTATGAGACTTTGATAAGGTTCGATTCTCAACCATTCTTTGCAAAAAGACGTTTCGTTTAATTTTTTAATGAAAGCAAATTGCGCGGGTACTTGTCCGTTATTTGCTATAATTAATTCTTTGGTAACGGGTTCCAAATAACGTACGGTGTCGTAAATGATTTCGTTACTGTCGACGGTTACTTGCGGTAAAAATTCATTTTCCATTTTATCAAGGCATTTGATGACTTCCTCGTGAGTCTTACGTTGTTTACCCTCGTCTATTATGTGAACCTGAAAGTGTGAAAGCGAATTTTTTCTATGATTGATTCATTTCCAAACGACATTTTCACCCCCTTCGACCCCTCGACCTTCGACCCTAAATTCACCTTCGAATCGAACAAAGAGCTCACTGGTTTATGATCGCTTATTTTCAAAGCAGGATGACTTTTATAAACGAGCTGTTGAACTCCTTCACCTTTCCATAATATTCTATCGCACCAAGCCGGAGCTCTATTTTTTTCGCTACAAAATTCATACGTAAATATTTTAAATTCGAATATGACGTCACGGGATTTATAAATAATTATTATTTTTTCACCTCGAATCCCAATTATCAGTTCCCGTATCGTATTTATAAGTCGGTCTAAAATTTATGGTACCCTCGGTGTACCCATCGAAAACTCTTTTTAATTTTTTTTGTAAATTTAATTGATCGTATTCTAATATGGGTCGGAAATTATTAAACCTTAAAAATTCTTTAACGACAGTCGGATCCAATTCAGTGACGCGATAATTAAGATCTCCAAGCCAATAAACTTGCCTGGAAAATAAGAACCGTAAATTAGACTCAATTTTCTTTTATTACACACACACACACATATGTAATTATGTCTCATACTTGTGATCCTTGATGGCATATCTTGAATTTTGTACTGTGAAACCCATTCGTGACGTAATATCTTTAAAATCTTGATTTCTCCTCTCGTATTCTTCCACGTGAGCAGCCAAATGAGAATTAACGAAACACATTGACGTAGCGTAAAAATCAAATCTCACTCCTATACCCCCTTTATTCCCCATTTTTCCCATGATTCCCGTTCCCACCGTGTCCGATACCACGTTCCTAACATGATCTATATGTTTATCTTGTACAAAAACTATCAACATCATTCCAACTAAACGGACTAGACATATTTTATGATAAGTAACCGATTTATGATTTTGTAAAGCGTTCGATACGGCTTCTCTGAAACGTACATGGATCCCTTTTAATAATAATAATATTTTTTAATAATTTTTTAGCATGTGACACAACATGGACGATGCGTGCAAACTTACAACCATTCTCCTTCTCTTGGAGTTTCATTAAATAAAAAAGCTTCCTTGGATAAATCTAATTCTTGGAATCCGACAGCATAAATATCAGGTACGTCGGGATATTCGGGATTTGTCGTCGTCAACCAATCTGATAAACTCACTGCTGCTGGTTGTCCATTTACATTCCAGGTACCTATAAATATTCTGTGGGGAGGGGGAAGAAAATAATTATTTAATGGGGAAAAAATTTTATCGATTAATCATTGCATAAAAATTTAATAATGTGAGAATTTATTTACTTGACATTTTGAGTGTATGTGTACTCGTTGGCTTTGAGGGTCATGTAATGTTTTATTATTTGCTCTCTTGCCGATATTGATGATTGTCCTCCTTTGGCAATATTTTGCCTTTGTATTGCCATGTCTGATGAATCTAAAAACTACAAATTCAAAATGATATTAATAAAATGTGAGAAGACAAAATTTCAAAATAATAATTTTTATGTAATGAATATATCATACAGATTGTTCCAAATCGACTTCTCGACTTCGACCGGTTTCCATTTCAGGAGGATATGATGTTAAAAAAGGTGTGATCCAAGAAAAATCACAATTGTTTTTATTTTTGGCAGACACTTCGATTAATCTGAAAATCTCGCTTATAAAATTACTAGTTTGTTCACATTCTGAAGTTTTGCATTTTATATTTGTATTATGTCTTCCTGTTATGTGAATAAAGAGATTAACTCCATCATTTGCAGTTTTCAGAGGCGTGCCTGAACGAAAATGAAAATTTTTAATTTCGAATTTCAATTATACAACGAAACGAATAGTTGTACTAAAAATACTCACTGAAGTCACAAATAAAATTCTCATCGACTGGAATGATATATTTACAAGTTAAATCTAAAAATGACACTGGTGAGCTTGTAGAAGATTTAAAAATAAATAATGCATGTTCTGCTGATCCCTGTATGTTTTTTTCAACTAACGATAAAACACAATAAGAATTTGTATCATCACTTAAATTACCATTATGAGTCTGAACTTGATTAATAAGGAAAAATAACAAAGGTAGGTAGAAAAAAAAATTGACAAATTTTGATTTTTAAAGTTAATCAATCAAGTCTCATCAAATGAAAAGAACAAATGATTTTAAAATTACCTGATTTACTAATTTATTCGATTAAAAAAAAAAATATTTTTTTTTATAGATAATAAAGATAACAAATAATAATAATAATAATAATAAATCGATATCGTACAAATACTACTACTACTACTACCACCACTATTACAACACTTGACGTTTAGTATGATAACCAAAAAAGGATACTAATAATACTGTTACGCCGTTACCTAATTTAGATTGGACTATTTTTGATAAATCATTTGTATTATTCATGTTTTTTTTTTCCTTTTTCCGATCAAGTAAGTATTTATTTTATTTTTAACCAATTTAATTATATACATTGGTTATAATGAATCATTGTTTATGATTTGTATAGAAATGGCAGTAAATAATACTATTGGACATTGTGAAAAAAAAAAGGGCCCCGGTAACGATGTTCGTTCAGAAATCTTCATTTATTTAAATTAACGGTTTTTCATTCCATTCGAGACGAAATTATGGCGGCTAGTGGCGGCTAAATGGTGAGAATAAAAATTTATTGTTTTAATTATGTGTAATAATTGAATAATTACGAATTGAATCTTTTTTTTTTTTCTAGAACATTTTGTACACGTAATAAATCAGTTGATATTTTTTCATATAGTTTATTAACGTGTTGATCTGGTATTGTATTATTCGTTACATTTATTTCACGATGCCGAGCAAGTATGACATCCATTAAGTGATTTTTCAAAAAAAGTAAGTAAAATATTTATAACCGGATGAGATTAGAATGAAAATCTCATCATTCATTTGCCAAATATTTATTATTACAATATTAAAATTATTTTTACAAAATTGTTTTAATAATCTAATAGTAGAGATAGCACAGCCCTTACAATGTAATAGTCAAATTACAAAATTTCCTTTTTTTTTTTTTTTTTAAGTGTTATTTTTTATACTTAACAAAAGGAGAAAAAGTATCAGTCAAAATGTCATCGTTAATTAATTTTTTGTTATTGTAAGGTCTTTTCTAGATCTGAGAGAATTACGTAAGATCATGGACGATCTGTAAACTTCTCCTCTTATTGAAGCTCTACCAATTGAAAAATTTTTGGATCGCACTCGTTTCAATTCGGTCGGTGGGAGATCATCATCATCATAATCACTTTGACTGAAATAATAATAATAATAATAATAATAATAATAATAATAGCAAAAAAAGAGAGAAATGTATTTAATACTAATTATTAAGTAAGGTATGTCGTCGAGACTAACCCTCTTATACAGGGGAAATCCCAAAATTTTTGATCTTTTCCAAAATTAGCACCGTCCTCCAACGTTTGAGGTAATTCTTGATCTAATGTTTCAGGTAACAAAAGCGTGAGAATTCCACCAATAATGCCTAGAGTTCCAAGAATTAAAAGTGGAAAAGACGTGTTAATTTCTCCGAGGTACACAATAAACGGAGCCACGATACTAGCAACATAGCCCATTATGTGAATTAAAGCTACCCCTTGAGCTCGAACCACGGTTGGTAAAACTTCAGCACCATATTGTAAACCGATATTGTAAGCGACATTAATGGCAAATCTTCCAATAATTGCCAAAGAGGCTGATGCAGCTCCTTAAAATTAATTAATTAAATTTAAAATCAAGAAAAAACAAAATGATAATAATAATTCATTAGTATTATTTTGTATATGGGAATGTTAAAAGTTAAATTGTTACCAAAAGGAACCGTTGTCGACAAAATACTAAAAACTCCACTTAGAACCATCGACCCACATGCCAACCATCGTCTACCCCATTTATCTAAAACAAGTGTGATAAACATATCCGCTGGGAATTCAGTCGCACATGCAATTGTAAATGTAAGAAAAACATCTAAACCGAAAGCTCCGACGCTTCTCACGTGGCCATCGAAAACAAGCGATATGGCCATCCTATCATTTAAAAAAAAAAAAAATTTGTATGTTTGGGTTTTTAATTTCAAAATCAATTTAAATTTATTTATTTATTTTTTTTTTTTTTAGAGAGATCATCATCAATATTATTTCTCACCAAATAATTATAAGTAATAATGTTACTCTTCTAAGTCTTTTACTGGAAAAGAGATCAAGGACAGAATAATTTTTATCAACTTCTTCTAATTTTTTCTGCTTTTGACAATCATCCTGTAATAACAAAAGAAAAGAAAATTTTTGGTCTTCTTCTTTTTCCATCAGTAGATGGGTAGGTAAATATGTACTCACTTTAAATTTTTCGTAAAGTTTTTCATCCACGTGAGTTTTATTGACTCTTTCAACCTTTTTCAATATGTTAATAGCTTTATCGACTTGACCTTGAGACACGAGCCATCTGAAATGTATTTAACGTGTGTCAATTAAAACAACGTAATTCATTTCAAGATGAAAACAACAACAATTATGATAATGACCTAAAATTATAAATAAATAAATAAAATGGATAATTACCTCGCACTCTCCGGTATCAGCCAAGGCGTTAGACAGGCTACGATTAAAGGTAATGATGTTATTATTGAAAATATTCTCCAATCTGCCACGTATAAAGCCAACCACGGTAGTATGACTGTGGCAATTGTGAAAAAAATCGCAATGGACATGTTTGCGACAAAAGTTCGCCATTTCGGACCGACATATTCTAAAACTAGAAAATTTAAAAAAACAATTTTCAAACCGTTCGAAATGGCAGAAAGAGAGAGAGAGAGGGGGGGGGGGGGAAATGTAATAAGTCAACGTATCTACTTGAAAATCGAGAGTACCTTAAACTCATTTTTTACGCTTGAATAATTTCGCATTAATTTTTCACGATTGCCAACATTACGAATCGCGAACGGCAAAAAAATTTTAAAATTTTTTTGACTTTCCATCCAAGGTCGAAAATAATAATAATAATTTCCTTTAATTTGTTCCGAATCGGAAATGAACCCCTTTCGTTTTCGTTATGATACATTTCAATTATCAATTCTGCCACTAGTGCCCTTATCGTTATCAATAATTATTATTATCGCGATCGATTTCAAAATATAAATTGATACCTTTTTCCGAACAAAAAAAAAAAAAAAAAAACTATTATGACCGTGAACTTTTTACCAAACGATTATTATTATTATTATTATTCGCAATTGCGTGCGACGCGTTTTAAATTTCTTATCACTCTCTCTCTCTCTCTTTCTCTCAATGTAAAAATGCGTTTCATCTCTCTTTTTAAACGTTCTAGAACATTATCGATTATAAATGATGCGTGAATTTTTTCTTTCTCTACCTTTTTCAGCCCCCTCCTTCTCCCCACAATTTTTACTCTCAAATGTTTCTCTCTCTCTCTCACTCACTCATTCGACAAGTTTTATTATTACAAAATTATATTTTATTTTGTTATTGACCTAATTACCGATTAGCCTAAATCAACGTTGCGTCCAGTGACAAGTTTAATTTTCTTTTATTATTATTATTATCATTATTTCTTTTTTTTCCACTTTTTAAAAATAAATTCACGGTGATAATAATAATAATAAAAATTATAATAAGTTTTTTTTTTTTTTCGCCTTGAAAACTCTACGTTACTTTTTTTTTTTTTGTCGGACATCATCGTTATTATTATTATTATTATTTTTTAACGAGTTTTCGTTGTTGTCATATTTTTGAAACGTTTTTTGAAAATTTTTCACATTCAAAACCTTTCGGAAAATTTTTTTTTATCCCCCTCCTCTCCTCCAGCCGAAAAAAAAGGGTTCGAAAAACTCGTTTTAATAAAGAAAAAAAAAAAATATTACAAGGTTAGCTTCTAGGTTATTATGTGCGTGCGAGTGCGTGAGTGCGTGAGTGCGATTAAATAAAATAATTCGCATAATTTTTAAACCGTTCGTTAAAATTTCTAAATGGGATATTGCCAAAAAATTTTCGCACTTGCGTAAAAAAAAAAAAAAAAAAAAAAAGTTATGATTCTTTTTCGTTCGACTGACTCATTCATAATCTTTCATAATTTTTTATTTTACACCTCCGTTTGAATTCATTATTATTATTATTTTGTTTTAGGAAATGAAAAAAAAAGAAAGAAAAAGAGGAAATACCTAAAATGTACATCATTGTAAAGCAATTGTCGAATGAGAGTCCGACCAAAAACCGGCAAAAACAAAAAGACCAGAAATTTTGTACAAAAGCCGTCGCGAGACCTCCAATCAAACCCATAAAATTTGTACCGACCAATGCTGGAATTCTTCCATAACGGTCTGCAACCCAACCGAATATAAGACCACCGACTATGGAACCAACAAAAAAAACGGATTGCGACGCACTTGGCAATGCTGAATTTTCACAAACCCAATTTAACTAGAAAAAAAAAAAAAAAAACAACAACAACAAAAACAACAACAAAGCAAACAAACATCAAAAGGATTCATTTCATTATTATTATTATTATTACTTCTGTAATTATACTAGGATAACGAGTATCGGAATAATCGTATTCCCAACCGGAAACACATGATATTTTCGGCCAATCCGGATCGGGTTCTTTGATTCCAGCTTCTAATACTTCCGTGTAATTAACACCGTACATTCTACATTTTTCGTATTCGCTCCCGTTTCCTATTTTCGGGATGGATAACGACATTCTGGAACGAAAAAAAAAATTTACGTAAGTTTAATTTTATTAAAACGATTCCAGTTTTTTTTTTTTACTACTACTACTACTACAGTTAGTTAAATGACTCATTGCCATCGTCGTCGCATTGCTTAATATTTACTAATAAACGAGTTCCAGTTTTATTATTATTATTATTATTATTATTATTATTATTATTATTATTACTCGGTAATTTTTTAATAATTTTTTGTGAAATAACATTTAACGAAAACAAACTTCTGCAAAAAAGTTGTTGCTGAAGACTTAAAAAAAAAAGGGGGAGGGGGCTGGTGGTTGTCAACCTTAAAACATTAACAGGTAGCCGAAAGTTGTTTAGATTTTATCAATAATAATAATAATAATAAATAATAATAATAATAATAATAATAATAATAATAATAATAATAATAATAATAATAATAATAATAATAATAAATAATAATGATAATAACGCTTTCAGGTGTTCGAGTGGTTTGACGCCAAGTGCAATGACGAAACCTTACGTCCGCGGAAGGTTTTTTTTTTTTTTTTAAACCTATAATAAAATTGCAAATATGAAAAAAAAAGGATGATAGGAAAGAGGGAGGATGATTACGTCGGGAAAAAGGGACAGAGTATCAAGAAAAAACCGGAAATGAATGAATGCCCCTCCCCCCGCCGATGGAAATGCCCCTCCTACGTCGATGGAGAGAAACCCTTGAAAATATTATTCTTATGCGAATTCACGTAAACTTGAAATTGATTTACGCACGCACGCACGCCGACACACGCACGCACCATCTCACGTGGAGGCAGGTGCAAGTTTTTTTCTTATTCGCCGCGTTAAAAAAAAATCACGTGCGGTGTTGAAATAAATTTTAAATTAATAAGGTCACGAACGAACAAAAAAAAAAAAATTTTTTTTTTTGATCATTTATTATTATTTATTTAAATTAGGCATTTTTCGAGTCCATGTTTTTATTTTACGTCATTTCCGGGAACGAGACGCTAAAAAATCCGTTTTAAAAAAATAACAATATCATTATTATTATTAATTAAAACAAATTTCGACCGTGCTAATTTTAAAAAAATTCGAAATAATTAAGAAAAGAAAAAAAATCGATTAAATATTTCAAGGTTTCCCGGTTTTTATTAATTTTCTTTTTATAATCATTATCATTATTATTATTTTATTAATGCTAACAAGTGTTTATTTATTAATTTATTAATTTTTTTTTTTTCCAGTTATCAAACGCATTAACTATTACAATTATTATTATCATTATTATTAATATTGATAACGTGTAATTAACGGCTTTCACACGCTTTCGATTATTAATACGAAAAATCTGATTTTCCACGTGGTTGTGATAAGAAAACATATTTTTTTTCAAATTCCATATTCGGATTGTTAATTCGTTGCAACGGTCATTGATAACAACATCACATATGCATAGCAGAAAAAAAAACAAAAGTTTTAATTTCACGGACGCCATTTTTGTTTTTCCTTTCATTTCACTCTTGACATTGACTGTTCGAGTGTCAAAATTACGTAATTTTTTTTTTTTTTTTTTTTTATGCAATCGACCTGAATTTTCTTTTCTTTTTTTTTTTTTTTTTTTTTTTTTTTAATTCGTACCACTTAAATTATATTAATAATAATAATAATAATAATAATATAATTTTTTTCAGGTGAGGGATTTATACGAACGTGTCACGTGATTATTATTTATTCATTGAGATAATCCACGTATTCGACGATGTGCAAAACCATCTTATATTGTGGGAAAAAAAACCTTGTTCGTAGTGAGTATTAATTTTTTAGGTTTTTTTGGGGTGCGGAGGAGGAGGAGGAGGGGAGGTGGGAGGGGATGGGGAGGCAAAAGCCGATCATCATGATTGTTAATATTAACTCTCTCTCTCACCTTTCTTCCAGTGTTAAATTGAAATCGACGAGCTCGGGTACGTGACACCAATGTTTTTCCGGCGTTAACAATATGAAAATTGAACCTAAATAAACCCAAGCAATTGAAAAAGCAAAGGGTATCATGAGAAAAAATAATAGCTTTTGATAAATTCCAAATTCTCCAACGTACGGGAGAAGTTCGTCGAAATCCATTAAACATTCTTTTTCGTTTGATTCTCCCATGTAATTATGATTATTATTTTTTTTAAAACTTTCTCGACTCAATTCGATTTGACAAATGTTTTGTATTATGTTTCTGTTGTTTTTTTCAAACGGATTACATTTTTCAGGATTCGTTTCGTCCTTGTCATTATCATCATCTTCTGCAAAAAAATTATTATTATTATTTACAAGTTTACACCGCGCACTCACACACACACTCACACATACTCACCGTTATCCGGCACGAAAACATCGTTAACGAATCCGTTTTTACATTGAAGACATTCCACTCCGTGGCAATTTACGTGTCCATGACCGACTCCGGATTGTTGGTAGCTTTTATTATTTTTACGATTCCCTTCTTCCAGCGAATCATTATTATCGATTATTTGTGATTTTAATTTATGTGGCATTTTAAAACGACTATTTTTTCACGGGGTCAAGTGTTAATTCAATAAAAAAAAGTTCAATGCGATGCGAACAGAGATATTTCGTTTAACATGTTTTGAAAAAGAAGAAGAAAATGACTCCGTTTCGCAAGTTTGAAACCGTTTTTTTTTATATTTAAATTAAAACAATTTGTACGGAACCTGAAACAAACAAACAAACAAACAATCAAATTAATATCATTTGATTCCGTGGATAACAAAACGGAAATTGTGTTAAAAATCAAAATCATTAGGAAGAATCAATGGATGATGCCGAAGTTTCGAAGAACAAACAAACAAACAAACGATAATGATAATTACTGCTTGGAACAAACGTTTAAAACGATGTAAGTATATCGATTTAATATTTTTTTTTCCGTTTGTTGTTTTCAATATCGAACCGTCGGATCGTTAGTTTTTAAAAAACAATTATCGAAATCGACGATTATCGATTAATCAATCAATCAAATCGAAATTTTTATTTATTATTTCGTAAACTCAACAAACATTTGAAAAAAAAAAAAAAAATTGAAAATTTAAATTTATTAATAGTTTTAAAAGAGTCATTACGAGCAGTTGTTGAATTGCTCGAAGGTATGAAAACATTTAAAATCAAGTAAATTGATTTGTATATCGATTTTATTGATTTTTATTTCAAGGTCGATTCATTAGAATGGAAAAACATCCGAGAATTTTAACAAGAGACAACGTGAAATTTTAACGAAACGGATACGAGTTTTATCTAAGTGGTGAGTTCGATTTTTTTTAAATTCTTCTTTTTCTTTTACTTTCTCGAACGGAAAACAAAAACGAATGTCGTTTTCGTTAGGATTTTTCCCGATATTTTTATTTTCCTGTCGTGACCTGTCGTGCTGGTTTTTTTTTCCCTGTCGAAACGCGTGGAAAATTAATTAATTTCGGATTAAAACGAGGATCGAAATTGAGCCTTTGAGTCATTAACTAATATTTTGATTGAAAATTGCGTTCACCGTCGCGATACTCAGATATTTGATAAGAGAATACATGTTTGTTGTTGTTGTTGTTTGTTGTCAAATCCTTGTTTGTTGCGACTTTTGTCTTTAATAATGATAAAATGTCTATTCGCCGTTCAGTTTTTGTCCCCGACGTCCGTCTCCCGTTTCGAAAACTTACGAAATTTTTCTTCTTTTCCTTTTTCCAAGGACTTTCCGTTCATTGTTTCGAATAGGAAAAGTTTGAAAGGTTGCGGTTTTTGTATTAAATTAAAAATTCGATTCTGCAATATCTTATATATTGAATTCTTTCGTGCAGAAAAAGTCTCTCCGTTTACTCCTCCTCCCTCCCTCCCCAACACTCCCCGTCGGTCATTTCACTCAATCGTGCCTGAATTATTAAAATACTTTTTCTAAATGAATTTATTTCAATCCTAACGGGGAAGTGGGGGGAGGGGGTAATACGTTAAATCGAATGATGATGATAATTTTAATACAAACACGCTAACGCGCACACCCCCCACATTTACACGCACGCACGCACACGTCCGAAGATGTAAATAATAAAACGATAACAAACGATTTTTAATTGTGTTGCCTTTAACCGTTTGTTGTCGTTGCGTTTACGTTCAATAATTTAGAAAAATTTTCATTTATTATTATTATTATTTTTACGCAGTTTGTTTTTTAAAACGCACACACGCACGCACGTACACGCACACGAGCACGCATTTTCCTATTATTAAAAAAAAAAAACAATGCGTCAAAAAAAAATTTTCCGGGTTTTTTTTTTTCGTTGGAAATAATTTATATTATAAAATTTCTGGAATTTTTACCTGGAACGATATATAAAAGAGAGAGAAGGAGAGAGAGAGAGAGAGAGAGAAGGGGGGGGAATAATTTTTTTTTTTTACGCGTCGAAATCAAAATTTTTCAGTTTCCGATTTTTTTTTTTTTTTAAATAAAATTTGTTGACATTTTAAAATTTTTTTAATTATTTTTTTTTTTTTTTACGGCCACGGTTAAAAAACATTCAAAATTTTATTTTTATCGTCTGCTAGAGAGAGAGAGAGAAAGAGAGAGAGTGAGAGAGAGAGAGGAAAACGACACGACGACATTTTATTCGACGGTTTAAACGTTTCATTTTCTCCGGAAAATTATTTTATATATATTTTAGGAAGTGAAAAACATAATAATTAATCGTGTAATAAATTTCGTCTTTTAATAATAATAATAATAATAATTGTTTTTTTTCTTGTTTGTTTGTTTGTTTGTTTAAACAAACAAAAAAACAAACAACGCCTCGGAGAATTTTGTAATTTGCCTTTTTGATGGGGGCGCCTTTAATTAACCTAATTAAATATAAATTCGGAGGATTCTAAAACGTTTTATAAAAAATATTTTTTTTTTTTTTCGGTCAGGTCTGGAATATTTTTTGTTCCAGTTTTAAATGATAATAATAATGATAATGATAATGATGTCAGGTGTCAATTCGACCCAAATCGAAATAGAACGCACAAAAAATAATAATAATAATAAAACCCGACAAATTTTAATCCTCTCGAAATTTCCGTCACGTTTTTCGTCTCCCTTAAAAAATAAAATTTAAGGTTTTTTAAAGACCTTTTTCCGAGGAATGGGTTTAATGCCTGTGACGTCACAAAATCATTTTCAAACCGTTTAAAAATATTTACACGTAATTATTTGAATTTTTTTTTCTTTCTTTTTTATCTGTCGTTAATTTCCAAACACCACTTTTGATTTTTTATTTGAAAATGACGTCACTAATTAAAATTTTTCGCGTTTTTTGTATTATTTTCCGTCACGTTCGAATAATTATCGATGCTTCTCGAAATAAGAATTTTTTTCGCGATATTTATAAAAATCACGAAACGATTTTTCATCGTAATGCGAATTTTTCTTTTTCCCGATGTCGTGGAAGTAGCGAACGGGAGAGGGAGAAGTAGTAGTGACACGTACACTTTGTCATTCAGTCACGACTGCTGGAAAAACTTTAAAAAAAAAAAAAAAAACAAAGACCGAAATGACGTAAATGAAAAATCGAAACGTGATCGGAAAATTATTATTATTATTAAAAAAAAAAAAAAAATTTTTTTTCTTCTTCTTCTTCTCTTTTTTTTTTTCATTGCGAGATTTTAAAAAATAATTTATCGTCAAATTGTAATACGTGACGTTTGTTGATGAATTCTTACTCTCCCCCCTTCCCTTCCTCCCTCTCCCTAAAAAAATTATTTTCCTTTTACGTATTAATTTCCATTTACTTCCTCCGTATGTGCTTTTTGTTGTTGTTGTACACGATTCTAAAACTCTCTATAAAAAACTTATAATTAAAAATCAATACGTATTGATTAGTAAAACCTTCACTCGATCAAATCCCGTACCTGAAATTCATACAACGGTAATTAATAAAAGGTATATATAATTTAAATACCGATTATTTATGGTTTCGTGAATTTTTTTCTTATTTTGTGCGAATATGCGCGTAAAAATAATTTTTTTTTTTTTTATTTGAAGGTTTTTGTACATTAAATTAATTTTTTTTTAAATTACGTAATTCCATAGAAAAATCTAGAATTTTAACGTATTTCATTCCAGTGCGAATAAATATCATTATTATTATCATTATTATTTTTTGTAAAACGAAAGCGAAATGTAGTAAATTCAAATAGAAAAAAAGAAAAATATCTCCAATTTTGTGCTTCCGGTAAAATTTTCTCTCTCTCTCTCTCTCTGGAAAAAAAATTCCAGTTCGTAGAATTTTTTTTTAAATTTATTTTTTTGACACTCGTCAAAAATTTTTTTCACTCGTCAAAATTGCGTGTGTGCGTGTGTGCGTGTGCGTGAGTTTTAACGTCACTTTCGACAGAAAATTCATACAAACGTTTTCCAGCGAGTCAAACTTTTTTTATTTTTTTTTCTGGAATTTTTTTAGATTTTCTTTCGATTATTAGCATTAACCTTTTTCCCATCTCTCTCTCTCTCTCTCTCTCTCTCTCTCTCTTTTTCTCAGTACGAATTATGGTGGCTGTTTAAACGACATCGCCTTGTCCTTCATTTTGAAAAATCATAAATGTCTTAATGTATTAACGACCTCGATGATATTCGTGAGAGAGGAGGATATGGTCATCAAAGTGTGCGTGTGTGCGTGATCGCAGCCTACTCTATGCACAAGGTCGAACTGTTTTTTTTACTGATGGAAAACGTAAACGCGATAGAAGTTTCTTTTAATATTATTATTATTATTATCGCCACTACCGCAAATTAATATTTGAATATCCGTTATGTTCTCAAAGCGGTTCGATTACCACAACGCGCGGATTCCATTGAGGAAAATTTTTTTTTTAACGGCGTTTCCGAAACTTGTAATCGTGTCAAACCTTTCGAGGTCATTCGAGGCTGGATTAAATTTGACTGGAGTACAGAAAACAACATTAAAAAAAAAAAAAAAGTAATAATAATAATGACGACATGTTCACACACACACACACACACATTCTCCCTCTCTCTATCTCTCTCTAACTTTCGATTTTTCGACTCACGCACGCACTCACGCACGCACACGCACGTTATTTATTTTTTAAAAGTTTTTTTTTTTTTTTTGTCTAGGGAAATCTCGCGAATAAAAAAAATAAAAAAAAAAAAAAAAGTTTCGCGGTTTTTTTTTGTGTGTGTGTAAAAGGTGAGGGAGGCCGAAAAGCGGTTAGGCGGTTTGCGGGGGGAGGGGAGGGGGTTAAACGGTAATAAAAAAAAGGCTTAAACGTACAATCACTGTGATCGGTTAAGCAATTTTTGTTTTTTTTTTTTGTTCTCGACAATTTTGTAACATTTTTGGAATAGTCGTCGTAAACTATGGACTTTATGGATTAAGTCAAGGAGAGATAATATTAATAAAAATTTAATAATAATGATAATAATAATAATAATAATAATAATAATAATGATAATAGTACGAGTGTATAATCGGTCGCATTCGCACGATTCGGTTGCGACGCCGTTTTTAATTTTTTTTTTTTTTTTCTCGAATAATTTTTAAGGCGTGTGTAAAAATTTTTTTAAACACTTGTCGACGACATTTTTTTTTTTTCTTTCCAGTTATTCCTTTTCCTCCATCGCCATCATTTTATAACTGTCAGTTAAAAAACGTTTTTTTTTTTTTTTTTTTATTATCTCATCCCTCTGTTACACGTGTCGGAAAATTTAAACGAACGTTCGAACGGGTTTTGATATGAGTAGGAAGGAAACGGAAGGTTAAATTTTTCTCCAGAAAAAAAAAAAAGAAAAAACATCCATCGTTTTCGTACGCGCGTTTCACATCCTGGAATTTATTTATAGAATAATGACGTCACTCCGATCCTTTTAACGATGATATCGTCCTTGACTTTTTTTTGTTGCTCTTTTGTGTATTCTCTGGAATTTAACATAATTTCCCCCTCCCCCCTTCTTCCCGATTCTTATCGTTTCATCCGTCGCACTCGCAAAAAAAAAAAATATTCCAGCAAAATTATTTGTCAATTTTTTTTTTTGCAATTTTTCTTTCGAAGTGACGACGACGTGTGATGTGATTTTGACACATTCGTGTACCTTACCCCTACCCCTACCCCCTCCCCCCAACACCACGTCAAATCAAGTCTTTTTAAAGCATCTTTTTCCATTGCTTAACTTTGTTTTTTTTTTTTATCATAATTTTATCTTTTCAAATCATTCGTTATCAATCTTATCATAGTCTAATTTTAAATTGTCTACGTTTCCTTATTTCTCTAATATCTTCTTCTTTTTTACAAAAAAAAAAATTTTCCCGAATCATTCGATTCGATCATTTAGTAGGACAAAAAATAAATTTCCACACGTTTTACTTTTTCCAGTAGGTTTCCAGTAGGTTTCCAGTAGGCATATATATATATATACATTATTACGAGATATTCAACCTTGTAAAATAAAAAAATAATCACGTTGATAAATAATACGTCAATCCATTTAAAATTTATTTTAAATTTTATTTATTATCATTATTATTAATAATTATTTACGATAAACGTACGATGTATGCATGCCCTGACACTTTCACTCGCGTTGTTCTCGAAAAAAATTATTATTATTATTATTATTATTAATTATAGGCGTATGTGAAAAAAAGGCAATAATTACCTTCGATTATTAATCGTGTTATTATCATTATCATTTAAAATTATTTATTTATTTTTAATTAAATAATGTAATGCGAATATTATGTAAGACAGTTAAAAAAATCAATTACCGTGAACGTTATTATTCATTATTATTATTATTATTATTATTATTATAACCATACCTCGAACGAAACAGGTACATACATACAATGTCGATTACGTAATTATTAATTTAAATTATTTCGGGTGGTAATTTTTTTTGAAAACGAAAAACGCGCGTAAATTATTTAAATTTCGATATATCAAATGGTCGAAACGCGATCGATAACTTTCTCGTTCGTAATATAATAACAAAATATTAAAAAATAATCATCATCATCGTGATAAAAAACATAAAATAAAAAAAAATTACGTCATCATTTACTTACCTTT
>NW_002987189.1:322383-424883 GCF_000006295.1 Pediculus humanus corporis | reverse complement strand
ATAATACTAATATGGGACACAAACAAGGTATGTAATTTTTTGTTTGTTCGTTTGTTTGTTTTGTATCGATGACTATTATGACTCATAACAAAATTTAAAATTTCTTATGTCGAGCGCGTTTCCGGTTGTTATTTATTTCCGTTTAAATTATTTATAAAAAAAAAAAAAAATTTTAAACGTACGTAGAAAAACCTTTCACAGAATTGTTTAGTTAGAAGAAAACAATAATAATAATAATAATAATAATAATAATTTTTTTGTTTACTGACGTAACATCCGGTGATTATCACGTCCGAACCGTCGGACAAACTTATAATTTTTCTTTTTGTTTGTACGAAACGGAAACCGGAACGTTTTTCTTTTTTTCTTTACGCGTAATTAACAACCGATAATTATTATTATTATTATCATAATTAAAAAGTCAATAGCGAATTTTTTTCTATATGATTTGTACGCCATTTTTTTTTTTTTCGAAAAATGATTTCGTAGTAGTTGTAGAAGGAAATTAAAAAAGGTGCGACAAACGATTGTTTGCGAATGATTTATGTCGCAGGTGTGTTATTCTTTCGTTTTCTAAATTCCACATTACGAACCTTATCCTTCATAAAAATAATAATAATAATAATAATTTATTTTCTTTACGTAAACAGAACGTTATTATTATTATTATTATTATTATTATTATTATTATTATTATTATTATTATTATTATTATTATTATTATTATTATTATTTTCACTTTCAATCATTCTTTTGTCGGAAAAGGTTTCAAGGAAATCTATCCAGATTTTTTTTTTTTTTTTTTGGGAATATGCGTTTGGTTATTGAGATAATATTATCAAAGAAGAATTTGAAATGTGTCATGGGTTCCGGGAAAGGGGGGGAGGAGGAGGAGAAGGGGGCTTTAAGGAATCGTTTGGGTTTCGCAGGTCGATTTTGTGTGTTTTTCCGATCGTTTCATATTCCCCCGATAGATTATGTAAATATTTATTGCGCCTTTCAAAACAATTGTTATTAACATCGTACCTTGAAATTCATTACAACGAGTAAAAAAAAAAAAAAAAAAAAATTAATTTAATGGCTGTAACATTCATTCGTTGTAATTAAAGCTCCGTAAAAAAAAAAAAAAAAAAAAAAAGCGAGACTTTTGCAATAAAGATATTAACCGAATCGGGTGGGAGGAGGAGTAGGAGTAGGAGGAAGGAAGTGGGAGGAGGTAAAGGTGGGAGGAAGAAGGAGGGCGGGGAGTAAAAAGAAAATTTTATATATAATTAAAGATAAATAAATTTAATACCTTTTAAATATAGCGCTATTAATTTAAGCTATAAAAACCTATAATGCCATAATAATAATAGTAATGCATTTAAAAAAAAAGGAAAAAAGGAAAAAAAAGCAGAAGGTTTTTAAAAAAAAAAACCTTAAACAATAAAAATTACAATTTTCTTTTTTTTTTTTCCTTTCCTTCCTTTTCTTTGTTCGATGAGTTTTATTATTTTCCTTTGTTCGAATAGTTTTTTTTTTTTTTTCGTAAGTTAATTTTAGAAATTTAGAAATTTTCCGAAAGGTTTTTCTTTAAATTTATTTTATTGCTTTTTTTTTTATATGTATAAATTTTACGTTGCGTTTGGCGTTTATATATATTTTTTTTTCTTCCCCCCCCCTTCCACCGACTTGATTTATCGATAGGTTTTTCCGTAAGGAAATTTTTAGTTTGTTTCGATTTTGTTATTTTAACCACAGCAAAAAAAAACATTATGTGAAACAAATAATAAGGTAATAAAACCTGGAAAATGAAGAAGATATTAACTGATAAATACGAAACGGAATGGGTAGATGAAGAAAAGATGAGTTTTTTGGAGAAATCGCAGTTTGGAATTTATGATGGGAAAACCGATGGAAAATCAAAGGACGAATTAAATTATTACGTATAAATAAGAAGAAAACGACGTGGAAGATGACAAGTGTCGATTCTACCCATCACAAAAACGGATTGACAATTTTACGATAGTGGGTCTACGTGATGTTCCCATACGATAAACAAATACACACAAAGGGTACTGTGACAGTAAACAAATCGGATATCAGGGATGATTTCAAAAAATTATATATATTGTTATGTTCCCGTCCGTGATTTATTCATGAAAACGTTTATAGACGTTATAAACACTCAAAAAACAGTAACAACAGACAACAAAACAGTAACAATGGGTACCAAAATAGAAGGAAACTTTCCAAAAGGTTCTTTCCTTTGTGTTTTTATTACGCACATTGTTAGAGCTTTTATTGCAGTGAAAGTGATAATGAGGACACATATAAAAGGAGATGAAATCCCTGAAAAAACGGTTTTTTTGTTCTTGTCGTGTTTCGGTGACGTTCGTCCATCTGTCTACTTTGGTACCATTCATTCATCATCAATTTAGTGCAGTGATCGTGAAGTTACTCGGCATTGTTTACGAACGAAGTGATCGACTTTTAGTTAAAACTCATACCGATTGAGAACATCTTGCTTGCTACAGTACAGAAGAGTAGTAATAATTCTTCTTCTGCGCTACGAGTGTACTCTCAGACACACGATAGAGTAATCATCACAGAAAACGGAGACATAGAGAAGAAATAAGGAAAACGTGGTGTTGTGTATCGACCGACGATCAAATCGGAGATGAAGATATATTGATTTGCAGGGGAAAGAAGACAAGCAAAGAAAAATAAATTGAAGAACATAACAATATTAGTAGAGGTAAAACACTTGGATGATGCCGTGAGGGAGCCCGAAGTAGCCGAAAGTTGAGTCCAAACAGGGAAAAAATCGGCCCAAAAGTCATCGAGTTGAGAGCCGTGGGTTCAAATCTAGAAAGTGGGAGATCAATTTCACCTCATCCAAACAAGAACAGACCTGTACCTATAAGTGACATAGCAGCCTTTCGAGGAATTGGAGATGCGTCGACCCTACTTCTAAGATGTGAAACTGGGTACGTGATTTAAAATAAGGAAAATGCGAAGCTGCGATGTGAAAAGAAGGCAGATGGACCATCAACGGGATTCGCGACCCCGGACAACATCTCTCTCTCCCCGGAAACTCGCAAACTCAGCGGAAGAGGAAAGAAGAATGGTAATAGATCAGGATTGTCCCAGAAAGGGGACAAAAAAGGGGAAGTACCGTAATCTTTACCAGGTGTTTTAGCTGAGTAGTGGCTTCGGCTGAATTCGACACTCTCCCTGCTACCTGGTGGGGAGGTTAGTGCGAAATGTATTTTTCCTAGGTTAACAAAAAAAAAACGTAGAATGCCAAAGGAAAAAAAATTAGGAAAAAGGTTAAATATAAATGCTGGAAAAATCCAAAAAAAGAATAATAAAAACTAAAATAATAATTATAATAATAATAATAAGTAATTTTGGAAAATTTAAGGACGATATAAAAAAAAAAAATGGCGGAAAACGTCGTGTAAAATTTTTGTAATTAACGCGAATATGATGAATGACGATTTTTATTTCGAGGCCGAATTTTTATTTTGACCGCGTACGGGTAATTGTTTTGGATGAATAACGACAAAAAAAAAAAAAATGGGGGGAAAGGTTAAATCGTTCGATACGGTATCGATTGTCATTACTATCGATCGATCGATCGATCCATCGATCTATAAAAAAATTTATCAACCTTGAACGTTTGGGAAATTGTAAATAAAAAAAAAAAAAAAAAAAAACTTTTTTATCGCTGACTGACTTTTCTTTCTATTTTTCAAATTACGTTAAGGTCGTGTTAGATGTTATGAATCATAAGAGGAAAAGTCGAAAAAAAAAAAAAAATTATTTCGTAACGCGTTTGGGGGGGAGTGGGGAGTGGGGAGGACGAGGGGAGAGAAGGGAATGGAAAAAGGGAAAAAAATTTTCTGCCGTCGCTTTTATTTTTTTTTTTCCTCCTTGAAAAAAATTTCAATTTTTTTTTTCTTTTGTTTTTTTTATTTTAATTTTTATTTTGACCTTTTTTCTAATAACAAACAAACAAACAAACAACAAACAAATTTTCTCATTTGAGAGAAAAAAAAAAATTAAAATAACCAATGGATACTATTTTTATTTAAAAAATTTTTTTATTATTTTTTTCCGGCAGATAATAGTAATAATAATAATTGTAAAACGTGGAAGGTTGAAATTTTTTTTTAATTGATAAAAATTAATTTTTTTTCGTGTGCCACGACGTTCGGTTTCTGCCACGGTCACCGTCACCGTCACTTTGTTTGTTTGTTTGTTTGTTTTTTAATTTTCAATTTCCGTTTTTTATAAAACGAATGCGTTTGTTTATTATTTTCGTATCGAAAACAATTTTTAATTATTTAAAAAAAAAAAAAAAAAAACCGGGAAAAAATGATAATTAATAATGGGAATTTTTTTTTTAATCACGTGATTTCCGCGTCTCCCCGCTTTCAGTCCCCCCCCCATTCATATTAATCTATCAATTAATTAAGGAGATGAAAGGCCGTATAAGATTTCATCTTTCACAAAACAAAAAACCCATTTTTTTTTAATCTGATTTAAATTTAATTGTGAAAATGGTTATTGTATTAACAAAGACGAGATTTATATATATAATAATAATAATAATAATCGGTAATCGATATATCGATCGATTATTTTTTTTTTTTAATAATATCGAAGCGGCGATTATGAATGATGACAAAATCGTCGTATTAATTTAATTAAACGAGAACGAGACACAAAGGAAAGAAGAGAGAGAGATAGAGTGAGAGGGAGAATGAAAAAAGGATTAAATGAATTTATTTTTGAATTTGCTTACGTCACGTGATTCGAGTGTACCTAAATTCGATTTTCATTTTTTTTTTTTCCTCGTTCCGTCATCTTTGTTTATCCTTTTAGAAAAAACAAAAAAAAAAAAAAAAAAACTGGTCAGGGTCTCTTACATGCGTTAGCGGTCATTTTCAAAAAAAAAAAAAATTTTTTATATAATTAAGTAAAAAAAAAATGGCGGTATGGGGGGGGGATATCCTTCGTTTCTTCTATCTCACTCTCAATGACGTTTAAAAAAAAAAAAAAAAAATATTTCGAGGAAAATTTTTTTTATTTAATTATATTACCGGAGACAAACGTTTAAAAAACATTTTTAATTAATAACGATTTCGAACGCCACACGCACACACACACACACCTCTCCCTCCCTCTCCCCACCCCCTCTCAATAAAAACAAAATTTTTTTCGTTAAAATTATCATTAGGGCAATGACCTTCATAGTTCTCCCCTCCTCCCCCCCAAAAAAAACATAAAAAATTACAATAATTTCACATTAAAAAAATTGCGCGTTTATTAAATTCTCTCTCTCTCTCTCTCTGCAGTACTTCTGCCATTTCCTTTTTCGGAATTTAAATAATAATAATAATAATAATAATAAAATTAATTTCTTTTTTTCCTCGCTCTCTCTCTCTCTCTCTCTCACCTTTTCCTTTTATTTCCATTTAATAATAAAATATAATTTACAACTATCATTTCCATTCAAACACACTTAAGCTGGAAAAATATATATCTATATATATATTTTTTTCTCACTTAATGTATTATTATTATTATTATTATTATTAACTGGAAAAAAAAGACTGAAAAAAAATATATATGGATGCATAATTTACTCTTATCGAAAGTATATATACTCGGTAAAAAAGAAGGGGTTGAGGTAAAGGGTTGGGGATACAAACTAGAAAATTTTCCAGCGTAAAAAAAAAAAATTCATCCATTTTTCATTCCATAGATATTTTTCTTCTAATTGCAATTTTTTAACGTTTTAATAATAATAATAATAATAATAATATTTTTTATATTTCAAGGTTGGAAGAAATGCAAAAAGAAAAACAAATTTTTGAAAATATGCTGGAAATTTAAAAGGATGCTGGAAGGTGTCGGAAAAACAAACGAGGGGTGAGTTAAATTTTTTTTTTTTAACAATAATATTTTTTTATTGAAGGGAAAATGATAGATACGAGGTAATAATAATAATAATAATTATTCCGGTCATAAAAAATCACGTTGATATTAATAAAAATAAATAACGTTATAATTTGGGGGAAGTCCTTGTTATTTCTTCGTACTTGAAAATATTTTATTAATTTATAACGTTTTAATAATATTAAAAATCCATAAAATTTAATTACCGAAAATTTATTATTATTATTATTATTTATTACGGTTACATAATACATAAATAAATAAATAAATAAACTCACGTTTTTAACCGAAATAATTTTTCGAATGTGATGATGAAAAAAAAAAAAAAACAAAATTAACTGGAAAAATATATGATAACGTAATAATAATAATACTTTTTCCCCGTTCGAACTTTCAATTTTTTAACGTAATATTAATAATAATAATAATAATAATAATAATAATAATAATAATAACGATCGATGTTTTTATTTGAATTTGCGGTTCCCCTCAAAAGAAAAAACTAAATTTAATTATTATTATTATTATTATTTTCAATTTCGAACATAATGAGATTTCATGTACTTGTGGGGGGTTTTCGAGCGGTCATTCCAGGACTCTCTAGTCGATTCTTTCGAATTTCATTGGTGCTGTCAAAAAATGTCGACTGTTCTATTTCCTGTACGGTTTCTTCTTTTAAATTCTTCGAAAATGTTCTTGAAATTTTCTTTTATTGAATGTGGCATGGCTCCCAGTGCTGCTCCCACGAAGACCGGAATAGTTTCTATCTATACCCCTCACATCCTGGTTATTTCGGCCTTTTGTCCAGTTCTTTGGCTTCCTGGTGTTTTTTTCCGCTGGTACGGAGACTTCAATTAGCTTTTTCCGCATTATGCCTCAGGATGATATCCGGTTTGTTGGCTGGAACAGTTCTGTCAGTGTGAATGTTTTGATCATGCAAAACTGTGTATGGACTCGCTGTAGTAATCGGGGTTGTAATGTGACTGTACCATTCACGACAGATATTCTAGTAGAGATACTTACGGATTTTATCGTGCCTCTTTAGGTATTCATGTTTTCCCAATATCGGACAACCGGAAGTAAAATGATCGATGGTTTCCGACTACGATTGGCAAATTCGGCACATTTTATGTTTACGGACTTTGAGGATTACCTTCTCATAATTATAGGTCCGCAATGCCTGGTCCTCCAATTCGTTTTCTTTGTTTTCTTCTGCTATTTTTCGTGCCTTTTGAGAACTCCTCTTTTCCTCCATTACCCCTGCTTGGGCTAAGATGGGGTGCAGCTGATACGATTCCATGTATTTTCCCATCCCGACAATGACATTTTGGTACACCGCTTCTGCTTGGTGTAGTCGTCTTCCCTTATTTTTCTTACTGTCGTACAACCTATCAACATCAGTTTTGGTATGCAACGAACCATTCATTGTCAGCATTTTTCTCGTTCTTCGATCTAGGTGTAGGATTTCCTATTTCGTCCTTATTATTATTATTATTATTATTATTATTATTATTATTATTATTATTATTATTATTATTATTATTATTATTAAAACTCTTCGCAGAGAAAATCATACGTTTTTTTATTAGGGTGGGTGGAGTCGTAGGAGTAAAAGAAAAAATTCTGGATAAAAAAAAAAAATGATTCCAATATTTTTTTTAAAAAAATATATAAATTATATTTGGCCCTAAAACAAAATCATTATTATTATTATTATTATTACTATTAAAAAAAAATTCATTCGGTCGTTATTCTCACATGAGGAAAACATAAATAATAATTTCACTATCGTTTTATGATAATAATAATAATAATAATTAATCGGAAAAATAACTCGAGGCGTATTAACTAACTAATCTTCACTCAGTGTGTGACTTGTTAGTGTCGTGTGCCAACTTTCGAAAGAAAAAAAAATTTTTTTTTTTATTTTTTTTATGCAATTCGTTATGGTAAATAAAATATAATTTATGTGACGTATATAATTAAACATTTATGAATGTCAACTCCAGGCTTATGTGGGAACGTGCGTGTGCGTGTGTGTGTGTGTGTGTGTGATGTGACCTTATGTAGATGACGGAGTTCGCCGTTTATCTTACGCATGATTTCGTCTTTATAAATTTGTCTCGCTTAAACTGTCTGGGAGGAGGGGGAGGAGGAGGAAGAGAGAAGGTTGGGGGTGGGAGTGGGTGAAGTCGTAAGAGGGATGAAAAAAAAGGGAGAGGTGGGAAAAAATGTAATTAATTTATTTCGCGGGTATATTAAAACGCGCATGGGGGAGGGGAAGGGGGTGGGGGTGGGGGCGGAAATTGTTAATTTTTTATTTTGATTTATTTATTTACGACGCGAACGTGGCGTCGTCGTCTGCTTCCGGTCTTGTTTCTGCCGGTTCTACTGCGACAAATTTCAAAACAAAAAATTTTTATTACTTCCTTCAACTTTTTTGTAAATTTTAAGAAAAAAAAAAAAAAAAAAGAAAAAAACGCGTGCGTGGGTGCGCGTGCTTGCGTACGTGCGTGAACGCATATACACGCGCAACGATTGCCTTGAAAAATAAAAATGAATGAATAGTTTAAATAACTTTTTTTCCTTTTTTTTTTTATTCGGGGGGTTTCCCGGTTCGGGGCGGGGCGGGGAGGAAAGGGGGTGGATTCAAAATAATAATAATTATTATTATCATTATTATTTAAGTCAAGTTTAACTTGTTTAATGAGTAATTAATCAAAATTTTTAATAAAAAAAAATTCTTTGTAGAAGAAAGAAAGGAAAACGATTTTTACACCTGATAATTTTTTTCGGGGGGGGAGAGGAGGGGAATCGTGCCCGCGTGTGAATGCGTCCATCGAAACGTGTATTCATAATAATAATAATAATAATAATAATAATAATAATAATAAAAATAATAAAATTTGAATTGGTAAACCGAACGATTGATGCGTGGATATTTTCGAACGGGTTCCATGAATGAATTTAAAAAAAAAAAAAAAATTTTTTTTTTGTTTGCTTGTTTTAAAAAGTCGCACAAAAAGGGTCAAGGTTGAAAAACGAACGGTTTACGACATTAAAAAATTTTAATTTAAATTTTTAATTTCGGGTTCGTTTGTTGTTGTTGTTTGTCGTTGATTTATTCAACTTTTGTTTGTTTTTTTTTTTTTAAATTTAAAATAATAATAATATTTATGTATAATAATTACATAACTTGTTTTTTAAATATTATATGATTTAATAATTATTATTATTGATAACGAATTTGATAAAGCGTCGTCGCTATCGTCGCCGACGCCATTTTATCGTTTTTAGAAATTTTTTTTTTTTTTTAATAGAAAATTTCATTTAGGTTTCCACACCCGCATAACTCTTAGGAATTTGGTACAAAAGGTTATGTACCTACAAGGATCAATTGTGGGTTCGTTTTTTATAAACCTTGTTTTGTTAGTCTATGACCTTGTTTTGGCGTTCGTTTTTTTTTTTTTTTTTGCGGCAGCCAATTAAAACGTCATCTTTGATTTTTTCTAATTTTCCTCTCACCGAAAATTTGATATTTTTTTTAGAAAATTTTCCATTGGTTCGAAAATTCATTTTTCCCTTTATCAATCCTTTTTTTTTTTGCATCGGCCATGTTTGTTTTGTTTTTCCAGGCGCATAATTTTTTTTTCCTCTTTACGTAATCGTTATATTTTCCTACACGATAACAAACGCAAGGACGTAAGATTTTTATATTCGTCAAAATTTTTTAAGGCTACCCTTTCTCTCTCTCTCTCTCTCTCTCTCTCTCTCTCTCTCTTTCTCCTCCTCCTTTCCCCCTCACATTTTCTTCAATTTTCGGTTTTCCCCCGAGAAAATATTCTTTTTTTCTTCCAAGTTTTAAAAATTTCCATGTTCTATTAATTCTTTGGCAACATCTCGTCGTATAATTTATTATTAAAATTACTGTTAAAAAAAAAAAAAATGGAGGGGAGGAAGAGGGAGGGAGAGGAGAAGACGGGGGGCAAGAAGGGGGGCGGAAGAAAAGACAAATTTACAACCTTGTCGAAACGACGGTAATTTACATTGTGACGATAACGGTTTTTTTTTGTTTTTTAATGTCCTGTCAAAAAATCAAATGAAAAAATTAATGATTAATTAATAATTAGTCAGTTAATTAAAAAAAAAAAAATTTAACAACACATTAAAAATAATAATAATAATAATAATAATTTTTTTTAACGACTAGTTTTTAGTTTTTATTATTATTACTATTATTATTACTTTTTCCCTCCGCGTGTAATTAAAAATTATGCGAAAAAATAATTAATTCTGACGACTTTTTTCATTTTCTTTGTTTTGGTTAAAAAAATTATAAAACTAGCAGAAGACGTAAAAAAAAAAAATAAATAAAAACGATTTAAAATTTTACGATTATTAATTTTTTTTTTCGGCGTGGAAAAAATGTAAACAAAAAAAAAAAAAAATTAATTCGCGCTACGTTTTCCGCTTTTCTATCTCACTCTTTCTCTCTCTCTCTCTCTCTTTTTCCCGTTCTCCCGCGTATTTAATAATAAAATTTTCCAAGTTTTTCCTGGATGATAGATGAAGGTAGTAGTAGTAATAGTAGTACCACCGAATTGATTATATTTTCAAGGTCGAATAAAAAAAAAAATTTTTTTTCCTTTGATTACGAACGTAAACAAAAATTATCTCGCTAAAATTTTCCTTTTAAAAGAAAAACAATCGTTTTCATTTTACTATTTCCGTTTCCTCTTTCCAATTGAAAATTTTAATAATAATAATAATAGCGAAAAATATTTCGATGTATAGACGATCGAATAATAATCTTAAATGAGGATATTTCATTTTTTTAAAATCTCTCTCTCTTTCTCTCTTTGCTGTCTCTTTGCTGACCTCTCTCTCTCTCTCTCTTTGCTGTCTCTTTGCTGATCTCTCTCTCTCTCTCTCTTTGCTGTCTCTTTGCTGATCTCTCTCTCCTTCTCTCTCTCTCTCTCTGATCAATTAACCGGAGAGTTTTCATTTAATCAAAAGATTACTTTTAAATCTTTCAATGATGATGATAATGATAAAATTAAAAATCTCTTACCGACGCCATCATTTTATTTATATATATATATAAATATATTTGCATTTATAAACGAGAGTGTTTTGATTTATTCTGGATAAAAGTGAAATATAAAAATCCCTGGAGATAGAATAGTACATTGGATTAATTATAAATAATTTAATTATTTTCTTCCGTAGTAAATACCTCGTTTAAAAAAAATATTAATAATAATAATAAAAAATCATTTTTTTTTTTCAGACGATTAAGGCGGAATTTAATAAATGTGAAAATGTCGATTTCCCCGCCCCCCTCATCATGTTGACGTGTATTTCTTGAATGTCGTAATTAACCAAAGACGAAAAAAAAAACGATGACGATGATGGTGATGACGTCATTTACGTGATTAAAAAAAAAATTCGCGAGTTTATTGTTTGTTGTATTCGAGTGATTTATTTAATTAATCGTTAAAGTTTTTGTTTTAAATTTTTTTTTGTGTGTATAATCGGATGTTGTAGTGATAAATTTTTAAATTTAAAAATAATGTTCGCGAACGACAAAAATAAAAAAGTGAAAGTAGTTTTAACGGTTTTTTTTTTTTTTTTTGTAAAGTTCGTTAAGTGTAAAAAAACGTGGGTTGAAAGTGATGGAAAATAAAAAAATTTTAAAAAGATCATGGGAGAACGTTGGATTTCAATGGGTAAGTGATATCATTTTATATTTTTATTTTAATACTTAGTAAGGAAAATCGTTAAATGGAAACAGGGGGGAAAAAAAAATGCAAAGAAGTTTCTGGATAGAAAAAAAAATTATTTTTCCCTTTTTTAATTTTCTCCAAGAAATTTTGATATTATTTAATTGCATGATATTTAAATGAAAAAATTAAGAAGAGTATGGTTGTTGTTGTTGTTGTTGTTGTAGGTAATTCGCAATTGTTGTCGTATGAAATCATTGATAATATTATCGTTCGAATATTTTATAATAATAAGTATTACATTGTATGTAAATGTTTCATTTCCGTTTTGATGTTTGTTGTTAATTGTTAAAAAGATGAAATATTTGTTTGTTTGTTTGTTTGTTTAATGTAATTAATCTTACCGTGTGTGTGTGTGTGTGTGTGTGCGTGTGTGTATTGTTGTATTCTAACAGTTGTGAATTGCGTGAATTCTGAACAAGTTTATTAGTTAATATCAAGTCTCGGTGATTAATGATTAATTAATTGTAGGAAGTAAAGAAAATTAAATTAAGAAACAGAAAAAACAGAAAAGTTATTATTTAGGGTTGAAATTTTGGGAAAAACTCTGAGGAAAATTTCATTTCCGGTAGTTGTGAATTTGAATGAATGTTTTCATTGTGATCGACTTGTTTCCATCGAATTATCACAAAAAAAAATTCTTATTTTATTGAAAAAAACTTTTTAATTGATGAGAAGAATGGAAGATGGTTTAAATCGCGGTTGGAAAATGAGGAATTCGTTAAAAATTGTTTAAAGAGGATAAAAAGAACGAAGAGAATGTATAAGACAGAGAGAGAGGAAAAGAGAGGAAGAGGAAGGGAGAAACAGAAAAAGAGAAAGAAAGAAGGAGAAAGACAGTAAAATAATGAGGAAGAGGGAAAAATAGAAAAGAAGAAAGAGAAAAAAACAGAAAACGGGGAAAAGAGAGGAAGAGAGAGAGAGAGAGAGGAAAACAAAAAAAGAGAATGACAGATAGGGAAACTCAAAGCAATTTTGTAGACAGAATAAACTTTAAAAATCAAATCTGGAGAAATAATACATATCGCGAAGAAAGAACAAACTAAACGAAGAAAAAAAAAACAAAAGCAGACGAAATATTTTAAAACAGATTTTAAAAATCATAAAAAGTCAACTACTGGAAAAATAGGTTGGGCATTACAAATTTGTTTTTTTTTTTTTATGAAAAAAAATCCGAATCGGGGAACGAATGTAAAAAATATCGAAACGAACGACCACGAAAAATTCCAGTTTATTATTATTACCATAGAAATCTCTGGAAGGAACGAAACCGAAAGAGAAAAAGAAAGATTTCCTCTCATTAATCACTTCCACGCTACAAAATTAATCAATTAAAAATTGTGTAAATAAAAAAATAAAAACAACGATAGTAAAACGATAAATTAATAATAATCGTTCCAGTTGTGTTTTTTGTTCAATGGAAATCTGGAAATTTTTTTTTTTTTTTTCTTCTACAATTTCAAAACATGAAAAAAATTTTTGTCACGTGGCCCACACCTTAAAGAAAATTTTACAAATCGAAAACTGGAACGTTCCGAAATTTATCCATGAGAGATACTCCAGATCAGTGGGAAAAAAATATTTATCAAAATCGAATGAAAATATCTCTCACGATATAAACATACATCTACGATAATAATAATAATAATCATAATAATAATAATAATAATTTTTTATTATGTAAATTCTTAAACCGGCGATTTAAAATCCATTTGTCAAATTTATAGCGTCATTAAACCCTTCGAACGGGTAATAAATTTAAAAGCCATGTCGTCATTTAAAAAAAAATGAAAAAATTGCACAGGTATCGAAAACGATAACGATTATAATAATAATAATAATAATAATAATAATAATAATAATAATGATAATAATGATAATAATAGTACTAAAAAAATTTAATATTCACAGTCGGGTATAATTTGTCGAAACGAGTAAATAAAAAAAATTTTTTTTTTTTTCGTTATTAATTTCCGTTCTCTTAATTATCAATCAAGGTTCGATAAAAAAATTAATTTCCGTTATTTTTCAAACAACAACAACGACAAATCGTCATCGTGATTTTTTTTTTTTTACATTGACCGCATGAAATATACGAGAAAAGAAACAAAAAAAAAATGTCGAGAAAAGACAAAAAGATTAATCGGAAAAATACTTGAATTCATTTCCGGTTTACGTTATCATCATTATTTTTTAGTCAGATGAGAATTCAAAAAAAATTTCGTAATAATAATAATAATAATATTTTAACGGGTACTAAATCGTAGATTTGAAGGTTAAAACAAACGGTTTTGATAAAAAATTACTACATCAGAGAAAACTTTTTTGAATTTTTATTTAATCCGATGGGGGAAAAAAACAGAAGAAAAAAAAAAAAAAAGAAAAATGGACGGCCTTGAAAAACAAACTCATTTGTTGACGTTAAGGTACCTAAAATTTGCCAAGCCTCCGGTAATATGTCAAGAGCCTAAAATGTTACATAATAATTTTTTAGTTAAGGTACCATTCGTTTCGCGTGTTGACGCCAACATATACTAAAAACTTCTACGGATGCTGCTAAACTATACGAAATGTTGTTGTTGTTGTTGTCGTAGTTGTTCTTGTTGTTGTTGTCGTACTTCTTGTTGTGTGTCGACAGGCACGTTTATCGTGTGCGACAAAAATTTATCGTTTGGTTAAAACACTGTCAGGGTTGGTTGGTATGGGAAATCATCGACGATAATTTTTTGGAACGAAGGATTATCCATACGATTTCCTACGTCATAATACCTGATATTCCATTTGATTTTTAATCCTCTCCAAAAATTAAATTTTCGATTCAAATCCTCTTAATCCCCTTTTAACCGTTTTGTACCTTTTTTTTTTTAAATTTAAATTTCATTTAAATACACGTGTTTTTACCACGTGGTTAAAAGTTAATACCGATATGAGATATGTGACATTTATTAACGATTATAATTTTTCTATCTCTCTTTTTTTTTTTTTACTTTTACGCAAAACACACATACACATTTACTCTCTCTCTCTCTCTCTTTCTCTTTTTCGAACGTTTTGTAAGGGATTATTGAAAAAAAAAAATCATAACAAACAAACAAACAAAATGTTTTGATAGTAGGATTGCATAAAAATGTTGAAAAAAAAAAAAAAAAAAGTTAACGTTTTGAAATTTTTTTAATATTTTTTTTTATTTATGCTTCGCGCGTAGTAAGATTTAATATGATTATTATCTGTAGTAGTCATGATGATGATAATGATGATTTTTGATCATTTAAATAAAATTACTTAATTTCACGTACTTGATGAATAAATAAATAAATAAATTTTTTACGTTTCTTTCTTTCTTTCTTTCTCTTTCTTTCAAGTCGGATTTCCAAAGGTCGTTCGTTGTTAAAAAAAAAAAAAAAGAAAAAAAACATTAAAAATAATAATAATAATAATGATAAAATCTTGAACCGTGAGTGTATTTGTATGTGTATATACGAATTTAAATTATATTATAAAAAAAAATATAAACGGATATAATTTATAATAATATTAAATAAATCAAAATAATAATAATAATAATAATCTATGGTAAATGTAATTGATAAAATATACAGGAAAAAAAAAAAAAAAAATTTTTTTTTTCAAATTGTTTTTATAACGTCATACTGTAGATTCATTATTATTATTTTGTTATACATATATTTATTGTGGCACACACGTTACTCGATTTAACTCTGACGTTTTCCTAATAATAATAATAATAATAATAATATTAATTTACTTGTTTTATTTTTTGTTTTTACTGTTTACGTGTTTATTATTATTATTATTATTATTATTATTATTTTTCTTTTCCCCGTTCGTAGGTTTTTGTAACTCCTGAAGGATTCGCGTTGATTTTTAAGTTTTTTTCGATGATTTAATTTTGAGATGATTAAAGGGATCATCTTTTATTTATTTTGATGTTCCCGCGGGATCGTCGAAAGCGGTCGTCGAACCGTTTCGAAATTCCTTTTGCGTTTTAATTATTTTTTTATTCTTTTTCTTATCGTCTCGCGTTAAATTCGTTAGCGAAACGGAAGACGGATTCGTTTTTTCTTCCTCTTCGAAACAATGTAAAAAATCGTATTTGATGGGTACTATTTTTTTTATGAATAAAACGTGCGTTATTGAACTTATTAGAATGTGCGCGGCCAGAGAGCACAGCATCGCGAAAGTCCTGTGCGGAAATTTTTGCCTGTTTTTAACGTGATCGTAATTCGGGTATTTGATAACGGTTGGCAAACCCAAAGCGTGTTCTCCACCTGATAACAAAAAAAAAAAATTTATTTGTTGTTATATGCAAAACAAACGGCAAGAACGTTTAGAAATTGCATAACGTAAAAATAATCAGGCGTTGGGGGGGGCATGTACCTAAAATTCTAAGCGTCCCTCCTACGAGATATGAAAAAATACATCCGTAAGAATTGACAAAATTATTCCAATGTACCACCAATAAAAGTTGAGGAAAAAGAATAACGTAAATGAGATCTGAACTAAGAACGCTAAAAAGAAAAGGAATCGATTAAACGATGATGAGACCTATTAAAAAAAAAAAAATTATACGAAAAAACTTACGAGAGATAATATACACTGGGAACCGTAAGGGCTATGATAGCCGACAATACGGAAATACATAAAATTGTTATTCTCAATACCCAAACTATTTCTTTACTGGAAGCCTGATGAAAGAATAATGAAAACATCAAAAAAAAAACAAACACAAAGAACAGAACAAACAAATTTAAAATTTACTTTTTTACGAATTAAATTTTTATATAAATTTCTCGAAAACATTGCGCTAAATGATAAAACACTTGAATCCGCTGAACTCATAACGGCAGCGGATATTGCACCGAGACCGAAAAAACCAATGGCCTAAAAAGAAAAAAAAAAAGAAAAACTTAGGGAAAAGTTCGAGTGGGGAAAATACACACAAAGAACAAGAAAACCTTACAGCCGGTGTCAAGTGACGTAAAACAATCGGAAGTATATCGCTACCATCCATAGATGTTACATTTCTATGAAATGTAGGAACTTCATCCCAATTCACGGCTCTGAAATCAAACGAGGGGGGAGGTGAGGGAGAAAATTTAAATGAAGTAGTAAAAAAAAAAGAGATTGATGTTTACCTGGCTACAACACCAATATAAGCCGAAGGTACCGACATGATGGCACAACCAAAAGTTGATATCATTGATAAATACTGTGCGGTTTTTGTATTTCTTATTGCCAGAATCCTTTGCATGTATCCCTGCCAGGGTATACCCCCGAATATGAGTAACAACATTGTATCTATCCATTCTCCTAAATCTAATGGTGCTATACTACCAACCCAATCAACTTGATTTAATTTATCATTATTTATGTATTCGTTCCTTGCCACGAAAGGTACGGATAAAACCTGTAACGTTATACAATCATTAATTTTGTTGTCGGGATTTTTGTTTTTGTTTCGTTGATTCCCTCCTTACCAAACCGAACAATATTAAAAACAATTGAACGACATCTGTGTAAGTGACACTGTACATTGCTCCAATACTGGTATAAGATGCGACAAAAATTACACTCAAAACGATTGACATTATAGGACTCAATTCGGTTATAACAACCAAAGAAGAACCTGAAACAAATGAAAATTACGATGAATCGGAAATGTGAGAGAGAGAGAGAGAGAGAGTGAGTGAGAGAGTGAGAGAGAGAGAGAGTGAGAGAAAGTTAATATCTTACCTAAAGCGTTTAATATTGATCCAACCCAAAAAAGATCCCCTAATATGCATGGTATGAATAAAAAAGCACCAATCGTATTACCATATTTTCTTTGAAAGGGATCCAATAACGTGATGCAATTTGCATCCCTCATGGGTTTAACAAACAATAATGCTCCTACGGATAATAAAACAGAAAAAAAAATCCCCTGTAAATTATCATTGTGACAAATGACGTCATAAATTACTTATTACCGGCGAGCAAAGCTAAGCTGTATCCTACGGGTACTTGTGCCCATAGTAGGCCTCGAGTGAACATAACTTCGCTAGCACCATTTATGTATCCCCCACCGACCCAAGTTGCTGAAAAGACAATAAAAAAAAAAAAAATTACGAATCGTATTAATAATAATAATTTTTTCGTAAAATTCTAAGCCGCAAAATTTTTTTGAAAACCGGAAGTCACGTTCCGACGTCACTCTCATTTTTAAATAAATAAAAATAAAAGAAAAAAACGTGTAAATAGTCATTTAGTATTGTTTGTTTATTTATTTATACATATATATTAAGGTTACCTATTTGGAAGAAGAGAGGTTATAAATTGGGTCAATATTCTTTAAGGTCATGCCATTTGACACCTGTTGAAAGTTTTGTGTATGTTTATCGTCTTCCAATTTTTCAAAACAATACTAAAAAAAAAATGGAGAGAAAAAAAAATATTGCGGCTTAGAATAGTTTAAAAAAAAAAAGAAAAAAAAAAAAAAACTTTAATAAGTAACTGCACGTAATTAATTATTATTATTATTATTATTAAAATGTCGTTCGGTTGGTTGTATAAAGAAAAATTTGTTTACCAACTAATGTCAACGTTCCGACTACGAAACCTAAACTCTTTCCGGCCAACATTAATTCTTCTTCTGAATTGTTTTTGGCTTTTCTGCTCGCCCATATTCCAACACCCAATATGGCGAGATAGAATACTATAATACCAATCAGTCCAGCCACAAAAACCATTTTAATTCAAACACCTAAACTGGAAATAATTTTTTTTTTAAAAACAAAAAATATACATAAGACATTTTGTTTTTGTTTTTTTTTTCATAATGTTGTCAACCGTGCGTTAGAAAATAAAAATTAATTTCCATTTTTTTTTTTTTTTTTTTTTTTTTGAAATTTCGAAACGACGAAGTTACGAAAGTAGTAGTGGTGGTGGTCGTGGGTATGTTTAAATTAATAATTGTGGAAACGATGATGATGATGAGGATGGTGATGGTAATGATGACTGGTGGAGATGTTGACGATGGTGATGGTAATGAAGGTGATGGTGGTGATGACGGTTATGGTGATGAGGATGGTAATGGTTTGTGATGGTTATGGTGATGAAGGTGGTGATAGTTTGGTGATGATGGTGCTAGTGATGAGGATTGTGATGGTGATGTTGATGATGATGAGAATGGTGATGGTTATGGTGATTGTAATGATGATGATGATGGTAGTGGTGTTGATGATGACGATGGTTCTGGTTACGGTGGTGAGGATGGTTATGGTGATGAGGATAGTGATGAGGATGGTAATGAGATTGGTGATGATGATGGCTATGGTTGTGACGATGACGGTGATGTTGGTGACGACGACGACGATGATGATGATGGATTCGGTCGAGAGTAAAAAAAAAAAAAAAATAAAAATTTTCCCGGAATTTTTTTCATTTTCCAATAATTTACATAAAATATCATTCCAGTGATTTTTTTTTTTTTTTTTTTTGAAAAAATTTCTCCAGATTTGCATTAATCATTTTATAAAATTCCATAATTTTTCCTTTCTCCCTCCCTCCCCCTCTCCCGTCCCACTTTCGAATTTTTTCACGCTCACGCGCACGCACGCACCCAAGGTACGTGCGTTGTACGTTTCAAATTCTTTCGATGTTATCTCGATCGTTTTCTTATCACGACGACGACGACGTCTACGATTCATTAGCGGATATTTTTTTTACGATTGCGAATTATCGTAATTCGACCTGGAAATTTTTTTTTTTTTTATGCGAATCCTCATTTTTTTTTTTTTTTTTTTTTAGTATCATTTGAATTTGTACGAGAAAGAATGGAGGAGAAAATGATTGTCGACTAATTGGTTGCTAATTATCTACAACAAATTCCACATTTGCACCGCCATATCGTTACGCACGTCGTGTTATTTAATTTTTTTAACGATTGTTAACACGATCTTATCACATAAATGTTTATTATTATTATTATTATTATCATCATCATCATCATCGCGAATCTATCAATATTGAAATCCTCGGGATTTAAAATAAAAAATTTCAAATGACAAAAGTCATGAAAAAAATTATTATTATCTTTCCGGGTATCGATAATCGAATAATTTTTTTTTTCATGTATATTTTAAAATTTTTCCGTATCCGGTTTTTTTATTATTATTATTATTTTTAATAGGGAACTAAGTTATCCCAGTTTTCCAGAGAATTATTCCAGATTTTGGTCCGATTCCCGTTGAATAAATGCTGGAATGTCGTTGGTGCCATCACACACACCCAGTGCGATTGGCGTGACTTTTAACGATTTTTAATCTTTTTCTTCTGCTGTGGTGTTGGTTCGATTAGTTTGTCGATGATATCCGGTTTGTCGACTGTCACACTTCCGTTTTCGCATATTTGTTTATCGTTAATCCTTCCATTTCATTCTCGTATATTTCAAAATGGAGGCCAAACAAATTTTTTTATTCCTTTTTTAAAAACTCGGGGTTTTGTCGAAATACCGGAAATGAGGCCATCGATTAATTTTTTTTTTTTTAAATTCGATTGACACTTATTATCATTATTATATTCATCCTTGAACGAATTAATTTCCATAAAATTTGTTTTTTTTTTCTACTGACACGATTTCCATTGCTACCAAAATGATCAATATTCAATTATTATTATTATTATTAATAAACGTGATCGTCCCTCTCTCTCACTCTGACAAATAGAACGCCCTATTTAATCCGTATAAATTGTTGACATTTGACCTCGACCGCCGGTTCGACGATAATTTTTCCGAACGAACCATTTAAAAAAAAAAAATTTTCCTTAATCGTATTAATTAATAACGCGAAAACTCTTTTAAAAAAAAAAATTTTTTTTTACCCCCCATCATCACGCCAACACTTACCTCCCCACTAAACTTTTATTTTTCACTTTAAAAAAAAAAAGGGAGATGGAGGGGAGGGAAGGAAGGTAGGAAGGGGAGCTTAACGGTTAACAATAATTAAAAATACGACGTGTGAAAAAAAAAACAAAAACAAAAATTTTTTTTTATTCTCTCTTACGCACGTTTTAATTTTTAACTCCCGTTTGTTTGTTTGTTTGTTTGTTGTGTACGCGGGTTTAACGTAAAAATGAAAAACAATAAAAAAAGAAGTAAAATCGTAACCGGATGTAATATTTATTTATAGTTAAATTTTTTTTTTTTTTAAATTTTTTATTTATTTATTTATCATTGATCAAATTTGGACTTTGTAATCGCGATTCGAAACGTTTAAATTGAACTTTCGACCGTTACGAGAATGCAAAACAAAAAACACGTTTAAATAATAAAAAAAAAAAAAAAAAAAAAATACGAAAAAAAAAACGGTAAATAATAAATTATCATCATCATCATCATCATAATCATTATTATTATTATTATTTTTCTAGCAATCGAATATGATTTATTAAACGTGTCAAAAGAACGGAATCGGATAATAATCGTCGTTTGTTCGGTCGACGATATAATAATAATAATCCTCCGATAAATTTTTTTTTCAAAATTAAACAAACAAACAAACAAACGTAATATATATATATATACCAATACGATGTAATAATTTATCCAATTTATGTTTTTTTTTTTTTACGCGTCGTTGTTTGTCGTTTGTCGTCATTCATTCGACATCTTATTATTACGCGAATTTAACTCCATCATCACTTAACAAACAACAACAACAACAGCAAAAACTTTAAAAAAAACACACAAAATCATTATTTTAAATACTTATTATTATTATCATCATTATTAGAAAAAATAATAATAATAATGAGAATACGATGATTGACCCTGAAGTCGTCGCTAACTAAACCAATGCACAAACATAATTGATAATCACGTGGTACCCCCCTTTGAAAATAAAATCGTCTTGTTGTAATTTTTTTTTTTTTTTGTTTTGTTTAAATCGTGTGGTGTAATATGTTAAGTGATAAGAAATTATTATTATTATTAATTTACCTTCGAAAACCTTGAGAGAGGGAAAAAAAAGAATCCAGGTAAAAAAAAATCGACATTGAAATAATTTTTTCTTTTTAGGAAAAGAGTGAGGAGAAGGGAATAGGAGCGGGGGGGGGGGAATTTAGAAAAAGTAAAACCTGTAATTGCAAGTCGTAGTCGTTAACACGTCGAGTGTGTTTTATTCATTATTATTATCATCATCATCATCGCCATTGTGTGTCGATTGTTGTTAATCGTGATGTAAACAACAAAGTAATAAATTAATTAAAAATCGATTGTGATTTTATTGATTTTTTTCGAAATGTGAGAGAGAGAGAGAGAGAAAACGAGTTTATCGCGAGTTGTTGCGTTTTTTTTCTCGTTCTTACACCTTAGAGACTGATAAGTGCTGCTCTCGTATGGAAATTATTACGACTAATTGAAAAAGAAAAAAAAAATTTTATTTTTTGAGTAATTTTAAATTTTATAATTATGAGAGAGAGAGAAAGAGAGACAGAAGGAGGGAGAGAGAAACAAATAGAAAATATAAAGACCGGGCGATAGAAAAATAGAGAAAGAGAGAGAAAGAAAAAAGGAAAATAAAAAATGAGAAAGTGACAAAGAGGGGAATCGAAAGAAAGAAAAAAAATAGAAAAATAGAGAGAGAGAGAGAGAGAGAGAGATAGAAACAAAAATAGAGACAGACAAATAGAGAGAAATTGATAATCCTCAAATAGAGGAAAAATAGAAAAAATAAACAAACAGAGAAAAAGAGAGAGAGAGAAAAAGAGACAAAGAAATTAATAAAAAATAGACAAACAAAGAGAGAGAGCGAGGGAAAAAAGAAAGAGAAAGAAAAAAGGAAGATTTAAAGAGACAGAAAGAAAGAGAGTAAGAAAAAATATGAAAACAGAGAGAAAAGAGAAAAAAAATATGGGAAGTGAGAGACAGAAAAAGAGAGAGAAAAAAGAGAAACAAAAAAAAGGAGAGAAAGGGGAGAGAGAGGAGAGAGAGAGAGGAATTTTGTGTAAATAAAAACATGAGGGATTAATTAATTAATTAATTTAATATATTTATTTATTTATTTATCGTAGGAAATTTTTAATTCAACACGCGCGTGAAAATTTAGGGTGGGGAAGGGGGAGGGGAAAGGAAAACCGCGAAAATTAAAAAAAATATATTTTTATTGTTATTGAATTCAAAAAAAAAAAAAATTTTTTTTCATTTTTTTGTTTGTTAAACAAACGCGAAAAAAATGATTTAGATAAATTTAAATTAAAATAAACAACAACGAACAACAACAACAACAAATTTTCGAGGAAAATTGAGAAGAAAAAGTTTTTTTTTTTTTTTTTTTTTTTTTTTTAACAACAAACGACGTATTCGTAATTAGTTAAAAAAAGGGGGCAAGAAAAAAAAAGTTTTTAAACTTTTTTTTTTCTTCATTTCTCGCTTTACCGACTCTCTTCTCCCCTTTTCAGCATTTCCTCCACCATTTTCTCCCCCCCCTCATCCCTTAAAAAAAAGAAAATCTTTAAACAAATAAGTATAAATAATTAAAAAAAAAAAAAAAAAATGAAAAAGTTTCGCGAGAATTTAAAAATTTAATTTGAAAAAAAAAAAAAAAACTTATTTTTTTTTATTATTAATTAAAAAACATGAATATTATTATTATTATTATTATCATAATCATAATCTTTATCGAAAGGGTCGTTGACCCTTAATTTTAATAACCAACACGTTCGGTAATATGCAATAATAATAATAATATTTTTACGTATTTATTAAAAAAAAAAAAAAGAAAAAGATTATTGATAAAAGCCAGGTGAAAATATAATTACAATTATTATTATTATTTCTTTATTCTTCTCGTTAAAAAAAAATTCGTCTGCTTTATTATTATTATTATTATTATTATTATTATTATTATTATTATTATTATTATTAAAAAAAAATTAATTTTTATGTACGAGTGACTGGTGGTGGTGGTGGTTAACTAACTGTACGTAAATATTTTCTATAAAGAAGCAGGTGGCGTCGTGGTGGACACGTAAAGAAATCAAAAAAAAAAATTTTCTTTCTTTTGTTTTTGGTTAATGACCAGAAGGCAAAATTAGCAGACGACGAGTCTTAAAAATATTTACGACGAGAAGCAGAAAACGATAAAAAAAAATATAAACAAAAGAAAACGAACACGGTGACGAAAGTAGGCGAAAAAGGGAAAAATCGGTCGAAAAAAGATTTTTTTTCTTTCTTTATTTTTTTTTTTTTTTGCGCTAATCGTTTGTCGTTTGTCGTTTGTATCGATAATAATAATAATTGATATCGATTTAAAATCCGTGAAAATTAATAATAAAAAAAAATCCATTAACAGGTGAGAAAAACTTGTTAATTGGATTATTTACGAGTTTTTAATTTTTTTTTATTTATTTATTAAATGAAATTTATTCAAAATGACCTTTTATTATTATTATTATTATTATCATCATTATTATTAATAAATTTTTCTGGGCATTAAAAAAAAAAATTAGAAGAGGATACGAACGAGATACGATATTTGCTGTTCAACGGGACGAATTTTCTTTTTTTTTGTGACGTCATCAAAAACCCCGTTAATAACGAAAAGTTTGTTGTGGAAAATGGAAAAACAAACGCAGCGTCTTCGATAGGAATTAAACGAAGAAAAGGATTTGTCGTATGTAACAAACAACGAAATATCAGGATGACAGGAGGAAAAATAAAAATGGCGATCGAGTTCACAGAGAGAAAATCGAATTCAATGGAAGAACGACAAAGGAAGAGGACGGTTAATCTCTTGCAACAACAACAACAACAACAACAACAAAAAACCACGTGGAAAATTATTTAATCGAAGGATACCGTAAAAATGCCATAAAAATGGCAACACTGCTCGATGGAAAAGTCCGACGGATTCGTATTGAAGTTTTTCTCGAAACACACTCAGGCGAGCGAAAATGTGTCAGGAGACAAACCGGATGTGTCATAATAATTACGTAAAATAATATAAAAATTTTTAGAAAGGAGGTCTGAAAGGGGAGAGTGAGGAGGGCGGGGGTTGCTTCGGGCACGATCGCCAAATGACGAATTTTTTTTTTTCAAAATTTAAAAGAGGAAAAAAATCATACAAACGCCGTCGCCGTCGCCACCATCATCGAAATATCTCGAATCTGAAATTCTGAAAAAATTCAATATATAAAAAAACTTTTCCTGATTAAAAGCGATAATAATAATAATAATAATAATAATAATAAGAAGGAGGGCGCTGGTGTTCCATGGTTGACAAGCCTTTTAGTCATATCGTTTTCTTTAATTAATTTTAATAGTTTTTTTTTAGGGTTTATTTATAAGTTATATATCAAAAGTTTTGTAATTTAGTCTAGTTTACAGTGATATAATTAGTTTTTTAAATTATTTAGTAATAACTATATTATCTCAAGTTTAAATTTACAAATTGTTCAACGATTCCATGTGACAAAAGGAAGCGTGGGCAATAAAAAACCTTAGAAGGCACCTTAGTACATATAAGTTAAACGGATAAGTACCTCATTTTAAGACTTAAATTTCAATTGTAAAACGTTAGGCTAACAAAGAAATTGAACACATAACCAAAAAATTTTTTTTATTTTTATTTTTTTTTTTTATATTTCTTTGATTAATTATAAGTGATTTGACTATTTATATCTTTATCTTATTTAACAAAATAAGAATTAAAATATTTTTACAATAATATAGGTTGATACATGATTTTTTCAGGGTGTAATTTCTATACCCCTATTGTTAAGTGTTAACTTGTGATTGTATGCTATTTTAGCCTTGTCTTAAGCTAACTTAATTCATTGTAGTAAAGTTTATTAATAATAACATAGTGTAACTAATACCTTTCTTAAATCTGAATCAAATTAGGAAAGTATAGTAGTAGTCTTTATATTAAGTGATATTAGTGTGAAAGGGTACAACAGATTTCTCTTTAACCAGACTTCATTTAATAAATTTTGCATCTTTTGAATTACTTATAAGAGTTAAATATCATTGTCATACTAAATAAGAATAGAGGTAGTTCAATATAAATACTCATTATTTATTGGTTTAATGTAATGTATAGCTGGATATAACATCTCTGTACTCCTGTGTTAATCTACTGATTGTTTTAATACAGAATATTTTGCCATATACTTTATGCAAATCTCCATTTTGATCTACATTAACACTAGCAGAGATCAATTTCTTTTATACTACTTAATAATAGTACAGAATTGTAATTTGTATGTTGTGCATACAGTTAAGTGTAGTCTATGTAATCTCTTTTATCCTTAAATTAGTTTGTTTTGTTACTGCTTAGTTTATAATCTTGATAGTGTAATATTGCCTGTAAATTTGATTCAAGATCAATTAATTAAGTTATAAATAAGTAGCCTTTTAGTATTTGTTTCTAATGTAAAAATTGTGAAAAAGCATTATACATTTGAGGGACCACAACTTAAACAAACCTTATACAACTTAAGTTGAAGTCTAATTGCATATTATAACTAAATAGTCTAGCCAAATATCTCTACCATACTCATTGAAAATAGGGATGGCTTAACAAAATAGGTTAATAAGATAGTTAGTAATATCTGATTTAATATATCAATTGGGTAAAAAATTGGTTCTGTCTAATCCAGTTGTCTGATAACTAATGTTCTAATTGTATAATATTTAACCTTACATTAAATTGTTTCTGCCTTATTGCAGCATATTTTACATGATTTACAGCAAATTGACTTTTATAAGTATAAGAGACATAAGTGATAAGTTTAATTAAAAATTTTATAATAGTGAACTCTAAATACTGAATTAGAAAATGTTTTGTTATAAAGGTGAATGAATTTATAAATTTATATATAGGTAAAAAGAGCAAAATGAGAACAAGACAAAGTAAGAACCAAAACAAATCTTGTTCTACTGTCGACCTGAGGCAGCTCGACGAGAATGTGAATTTCACTGCTTCTGACCCTGGCCACTCCAACGATGTTAGTCACCGGAGCCCAGTTCAGGAGACAACTCGTTCCCATCGAATAAGATGGACTCAGGAAGACCTTCAAGAATTGATGTGGTGCTATTTTTACTCTCAAAAATTTGGTTCAGGATCGGAAAGTGACACCTTTAAAATCTGGAGAGGGAGAAACCCAAACAGCAGGAAGGACATGACATCGAAGAAGTTGGCTGCCCAAAGAAGATATATAATAAAAACACAAAAAATTGAAAATGATAAATTAGAAGAAATTAAGAAAAATGTAGACTCCTCGTGCAGTAATGTTATACGAGATAATGCACAAATAATAACAGAATTAAATGAGTCTAACCACAAGAGTAAAACCGATACTGACGAGCAATTGTTGACTGATGCAGAAATGAAGAGCATCGAAGAGAGACTAATTGAAGAGATAAAAAAAGTAAAGATGTGCCCATTAATAAACAGGGAGCCATTAAGGAAAATTTACAAAAATAAAAAGGCAACTGAAGTTTTACATCTTATAGATAACACCCTCATAAATGTATTAGAAAAAGTGGTAGACATTAATTTAACCACAATTAATGAAATTATATATGCTGCGGGGGTAGTTGCCACAGATATTATACTTGGGCCAAGAAAAGAAGCTCGTCATAAAGGAATGGAAACAAAAAAGTCAACATCACCAATATGGATACAAAGAATAGAGGGAAAAATAGAAAGAATAAGATTACATATCTCCCTGGTATCCGAAATGAAGAAGAATAATAATTTAAAGAAGAGGACAATAAAGAAACTGGATCACCTTAAAAGGATCTATAAATTGAAGACCATGGAAGATATAGAACTTACCATGGAAACTTTAAAACAAAAGGTATTGCTCTATTCTCAGAGAATAAGAAGATATAAGAAGAGAGAGCAGTTTTGGCGACAAAATAAATTGTTTGAATCGGACCCAAAGAAATTTTACAGAACAATTAGAGAGCAGAACATACAAAATGGATCCAGCACCTTAAATGTAGAAAAAATGGCAGACTTTTGGTCAAATATTTGGGAAAAATCTCATCCATTAAATAAGAACTCTACATGGATGAATAAAGAAAAAGAAGCACATGCCTGGATTGCTTCTTCAACAATGTCGGATGTAAGAATGGCGGATTTAGAAACATGCCTAAAAAACACGGCCAATTGGAAAAGTCCCGGATTAGATAGGGTACAAAACTTCTGGATTAAGAATTTTACAAGTACCCATAAGTATTTACTGGTATCCATAAATAAATTAATAATGGGACGGCAAGAAATGCCAGAATGGATAACCACAGGTAAAACGTATTTGCTGCCTAAAAAATCAGGAGCTACGGAACCGAAAGATTTTCGGCCGATAACCTGTTTGCCCACAATGTATAAAATAATAACAGCTATTATTGCTGAAAAGATTTATGGGCATTTAAGAAAAAATAACATTTTTCCTCCTGAACAATATGGATGCAGAAAAGGGTCTTACGGCTGCAAGGAGGTTTTATTAATAAATAAATTGATCATGGCCAGTGCAAAACAAAAGAGGAAGAATTTAAGCATGGCATGGATTGACTATCAAAAGGCCTTTGATAGTGTGCCTCACGAATGGATTATTGAGGCATTGAAAATATATAAAGTAGACCCTAATATTACAGCGTTCTGCGAGAAGAGTATGAAAAATTGGTGCACCCAGCTGGAAGTGCAAAAATACTCTTCTAGAAAAATATTTATAAAAAGAGGAATTTTTCAGGGAGATTCATTGTCGCCACTTTTATTTTGCATGTCTTTAATTCCTCTATCCAGACAGCTTAATATCAAGGATCAAGGATATGAGTTGGTACCGGGAGGCAGGAAAATTACCCATATGCTATATATGGATGACTTAAAAATTTATGCCAAAAATGAAGAGGAGTTAAATAAAATGTTACGGACGGTTCAAACCTTTTCCTCTGACATCAACATGAAATTTGGGTTAGAGAAATGTGCCAGAATAAATATTGTCAGAGGAAAGTTAAAACAAAAGCAAAATATAGAAGACTCCGAAGAAGAACTTATTAAAGAATTGGACCCTGGATCATCATACAAATATCTGGGGATTGAAGAAAATTTTGGGATAGCCAACAAGGAAATTAAACCTCGATTGAAAAAAGAATATTTTAAAAGATTGAGGCTTATATTACAGTCGGAACTGAATGGAAGAAATAAGATAACCGCCGTCGGCACATTAGCAGTTCCTGTAATAGAATATAGTTTTGGCCTCGTAGACTGGACGAAAGAAGAAATCACGCACCTAGATAGAAGGACAAGAAAAATATTAACCATGAATGGTGCGTTACATCCAAAGGCTGATGTGGATAGATTGTACGTCAGCAGGAAAGATGGAGGAAGAGGATTACGACAAATAGAAGCGGCATACCAGAATGCCATAATTGGAATGGGAAAATACATAGAATCCCATCGAGAGGACCCCATCTTAGCCCAAGTTATACATGCAGAAGAAAAAACTACAAAAAAAGGAGTTCTAAAAAGGGCAAAACAAATCGTCCAAGAAAATAAAGAAAACGAGATAATGGAAGAGGGGCAACTTGCAACTTATAATAGCAAAGCCCAATCTCAGAAGAAATTAATAGGCAAATGGGAACAGAAAAAATTACATGGGCAATACCTAAAAAGAATAAATGCCGAAGATATTAATAAGAAGAGCACGCACAATTGGCTACGGCGTGGAAAACTTAAAATTGAAACAGAAGCCTTTATTACAGCGGCTCAAGATCAGGCATTGCGGACCCATAACTATGAAAAAGTAATTCTCAAAGTCCGCCAAGATGACAAGTGCCGAATTTGCCAATCACAATCGGAAACCATCGATCATTTAATTTCCGGTTGTCCGATACTGGCAAAACATGAATACTTAGAAAGGCACAATAAAATATGTCAATATCTCCATTGGAATATATGCCGAGAATATGGAATGGATGGATTACCCAAGGAGTGGTACAACCACATTCCAAGCCCGGTTACGACAGTAGGTCCATGCACAGTTCTATATGATCAACAAATCCACACTGATAGAACTGTGCCAGCTAACAAACCGGATATCATCCTCAGGCATAATGGGGAAAAATGGTGTAAGTTAATTGAGGTATCCGTGCCGGCAGAAAAAAACACCACAGCCAAAGAAGCAGACAAAAGGCTGAAATACAGAAATTTGGAAATTGAAATAACCAGGATGTGGGGAACAAAAACTGAAACGATTCCGGTCATCGTGGGAGCATTGGGAGCCATGCCAAATTCAATAAAAGGAAATTTAAAGAAGATTATGAAGAACCTAAAAGAAGAAACCATCCAGGAAATCGCACTATGTGGGACGGCCCACATTCTTCGGAAAATATTATAAATAGCACCACCGATATTCGAGTATTTGTCCCTAAGGAATCGGGTAGAGACCTGGGATAAATGCTTAAAAACCCCGACAAATAAGAGCCTTGTCGTGTTTAAGAGTGACCATAATAATAATAATAATAATAATAATAATAATGATAGTAATAATAATAATGATAGTAATAATAATAATGATAATAATAATAATAACAAAAATATGATTATTATTCAAAATAATTTTTTTTTGTTCTAAACCGTTTTGATGTGTCGAAAAGTTTTCTTTTTTTCTTTTTTCTTTTTTTTTTTACTTATTATCATTATTATCATTCCGATCGGGATGCTAAAAAAAAAAAAAAAAAAAAAATTTCAATATTTAAAAGTTAGAAAAAAAAAGGGAAAGTTTTTAAGTAGTTTTTTTTGTTTTTCCATTTTTTTTTTTTTTTGAAATTCAATTATTTTACAAAAAAAAAAATTTCCCAAAGAAAAAGGAAAACTTTTTTTTAAAATAAGTTTTAAAATTCTATTGAATGATAAAAAAGAGGAGGAGAAAAAGGAGAAGGAGGAGAAAGAGGAGAGGGAAAATGGGATGAAGAGGAGGAGGAGGAGGAGGAAGAAGAAAAAAAAAAGCTTTGGACAAAATCAATTTTTTTTTTTTTTTAATTTAAACCTCATTATGAATAATAATTATTTATTATCATCATCATCGTCATTGTATATAATAATAATAATAATAATAATAATAATAATAATGATAATAATAACTCCCGTATTTTGTTCGGAAATGATAATTTTTAAACGTATTCGAAGATTTGTTTGTTTTTGTTTAAAGTCGTGGCATTAGATTTTGTTTTTTGTTTTTTTTTTTTTTTTTTTTTGAAAATTATCCAACGAAAAAAAAAAGGGTTTCGAATGTTTAAAAATCAATGGTGAAGAGCATTTCCGGTTTCGTTGACATCTTGAAAAAGAATAATTCGGTTGGAAAAAAACAAAAATTTCAATTTAAATTCGTTTATGTATAAAAGATTTTCTCTCTCTCTCTCTCTCTCTGTAAAAAGGAAAAACTGGGAATAATTTACAAATCAAAAGAGAATATATAATGATAATAATGATGATGATGAAGGAAATAAAGTATTATCCTTTTAAATGATAAAATTACAACGGTAATGCGATTATTATATATATATTTATATGTATTTTGGCAATGACCCACTAGCCTTAAGTTATATAAGAGGTTTAACCCATTCTTAACGTTATTAAAGTCGAATTGAAATTGACAGTAAGTGGCAGATGGTTTTAACTGTTTTATGTAATTTTATTTTTATTTTTATTTCACTCTCTCTCTCTCTCTCTCTCTCTCTCTCTCTCTTTTTATCATTCATTCATTCTCTCTCTTTCTCATTCTATTTTTTTTTTATTTTCTTTACCATTTTTACTTTCTTTTTTGTTTATTTTTTTCTCTTTTTTTTCCTCCCTTTCGTCCATTTCTTTTTCTCTTTCTCTCCTTTCTATCATTTAGTTCCTTTTAGTCCTTCTCTCTCTTTTTTTTTTCTTTCTTTTATTAATTTTTTTTCTTTATCATTTTTTACTTTTTTTTCTCTTCCTTTTTTTCCTTCCCTTTGTTCATCTCTCTCTCTCTCTCTCTCTCTCTCTCTCTACCTTTTTCCTTTCTTTTTCTTTTTTTTTCTTTATTTCTCTCTTTCTCTTGTTCTCTCTCTCTCTCTCTCTCTTTATTTTTTTCTTCTTTTTTTGTTTTTTGTTTTTTTCTTCTTGATTTGTTTTTCTATCTGAAATTTTTTACTTTCTTTATTTTTATTCTCTTTTTTTCCTTACTTTCCTTTCTCTCTCTCTCTCCCTTTCTTTTCTTTCACTCATTTTTCTCTTTATCATGTTTTACTCTCTTTTTTTCTTCTCCTTTTCAAATTTACATTTCCTTTTACACTTCTCCTTCTCTCTTTTCATTCATTTATCCTTCTCTTTGTCATTATCTCCCTTTTGACCATTTCTCTTTCTTTCTCTTTTTTCCCTTTTTTTTTATTCAGTTCTTTTTCATATACTCTCTCTGCCTTTCTCTCTCCCTCTTCTTTTCTCTCACTCATTTCCTTTTGTTTACTGCGTTTCACATTCTTTCTCTTTTCTTTCTCCCTCTCTTACTATTTTTTATTCTTTATTACTCGCCCTCTTTCTCTCTCTCTCTGACACATGATATTAACATAAACATCATCATAACCATAAAAGTGTGAATGATGCAGTAGTAATAATAATAATAATAATAATAAATAACAAAACATGTTTGTTAAAGGATATTCGATATGCAATAAATCGAATATCGGAAGAGTAGCAGAAGACAAAATTGTTGTTGTTGTTGTTAAACGCGTTTAGATAATGATAATAATAAAATAAAAATACGACGTTGAATTTTTTTTTAAAAAAGGAAAAAACAAAAAAATTTGTTGTTAAATCGTTCGGAAAAATAAATATTATAATATATGTAAAAAAAAAAAATTTCGACCACCTACCGAATCCAATATTCGTCTCAATATTTTTTTCTGTCGTGCCTTTTGACCCCCGCGTTTTTTGTTTTGTTTTATCGTCGTGACGGGACGGGAAAGCAAGAAAAACAATTATTGGGAGGGGGGAAGGGTGGGGGGATTTTCTTAATTTGTTTCGCAAATTTAAAAAACGACGAATTTTTTTTTTTTTTTGACGTGTCAAAATTACAATTTTAATCTAAAATTGTAAATTTTTTTTTATGCCGGTGGGGTTGGTAGGCGTGATGGATTCCTGCTGTTTTTTTTTTTTTTTTTTTTTTTTAAAATCATTCATCAATTTTCGAGGGTTGGACTGAGCCGCCGCTGCCGAAACCCCCTTTCCCCGCCCCCCTCGCCATCACCCTTAAATATTTACACCTTTAATAAAAAAAAAATTTGTTACGTGTTACGATCCGATACTTTGCCGACAAAGGAAATTTTTTTTTTTTGTTTCCTTTGTCGCAAAAAAAACAATTGCAATATTGTAAATTAATGATGCTCGTAACGTTTTCCAATAGAGCGAGAATAATGATGATGATGATGATAATAATAATAACGACTCGCAACAGTTATAATAATAACGGAAAAAAGGAAAACGATGACGATACGCGCTGGAGGAAAAGGGGAAAAAATTTATAATTAAAAAAAAAAAAATTTTGTCGTGGCACCAGAAAAAAAAAATTTTATTTACAAAAAAAAAATTGACTAGAAAGTGATTTGCATATAATTAAACAAAAAAAAAAAATAATAATAATAAAAACTCTCGTGTGCATCATACAAAAATCACAAAAAAAAAAAATAAATATTTTTCATAAGTTGGCAACACTCGTGTGCGATCGATATACATAATAATAATGATAATAATCATAACAAACCCGATTTTTCTCTTTCTAATAAATCGCAAAGTGCGTGTATGTAACTTTGAGCCATTTGTAATGTTTCAAATTTTGATAATTTATGATCGGCTCCCAATGAGGGTATGACTTCTCTCAATCTATCGAACGCTTCGTTCAAACCGTTCATTCTCCTTCTTTCTCTCGCGTTTGCTGCCAAACGTCTTTTTTTTAAAACGGCCGGCGGCGGCGTTCTATCAATCGTCATTTTTCTCCTTCCACGTCCTCTTCCGCCTCCACCACCGCCACCTCTATAACTTGGAATTTTTCGTAGTTTTAAAAAGCTCGCGTTTTTTATTGGAAAATTTGGATGTTGTACGAAATCCCCAACGTTGTCGTTCTCGTTGTTGTTGTTGTTGTTGTTTTTTTCTGACGTCATACCAAACGTTCCTACACCGTAATCGATATTTGTAACGGTTTTATTTCCAACCGGAAGTGACGTAAATGCCGAATATCTCGAATGATCCGTTTTACCGCCACCACCACCACCACCACCGCCACCTACGCAATAATTTTCTCCGACGTTTGTTTGATAAATTTTTGTCTTTGGTTCACCGTAAAGCTTCGAACAGTTCGGACTAGATGATATATCGTGATAATCGTTTAAATTCGTGACGTAAACATCGTCGCCATTTTTTTTAAATTTTGTTTCGTCTGGAATTCTTAAATAACAAGATTCAATATGTCTCGCTGATTGCACGTCGAATATGTTATCGTACCTTGATTGTTTGTAATCGTCACAATACGAAAAATCCATTTTTCCTACGTAAAACGTAACGCGAACCTGAAAAATAACGATGATGATAATAATGATAAGGTTTTTTTAAAATTAAAAAAGAAAAATTTTGCACTCACCGATTCGTGTCATGTCTTCGAAAAAAATTTTTTTTTTTTTTTTCGGCTTAGTTTACGTTCGGCATGGTTGAATTAAAACAAATTAGGTACGGGTAGCAAATTAAGAATAATACCTGTTTTCTTTAACGAAATGAAAAAAAAAAATTTATTAGGTTCGTTTGATGCAAATTTTTTCCAAATCGATTAATTAAATTTTTGAATTTAAATTAAAAAATTGGATAAATTTAATTTTATTTTTTTTTGTCGTGCCTTTAGTTATTCAAGGCACAAAGCCAAAATTACTTTAGGCGTGGGTGTACCTTAAAAAAAAAAAATTTTTTTCTTTTGCCACTTTCTCGACCTCAATAAAAATTGCCAAACTTTTTTTTTTTTTTTTTTTAAATATTTTAACTCGTTCGCGTTTTTTTTTTTTTCGTACACGTCAAAAAAAAGTTATGACGTGGAAGTAGAAAGTTTTTTTTTTTTAAATTAACTCGAAATATTTTTTAACGAAACGGAAACGGAAAAGTAAAAATTTAAAATTGAAAACGTAATTTAAAAAAAAATTTTTTTTTTTTTGTTTTTCTACTGACACTTTTACCGATTTAAAAAAAAAAAATCGATCGATAAATTTTCACGCACCGATTTATTATTATTATTATTAAAAAAAAAAAAAATGAATGAATGATGAAATTTTTTTTTTCGAAAATCACAAATCAAAAAAAAAAAAAAAAAAAAAATCACTAAAAAATAATTAATTTAAAAAAAAAAAAAAAATCACTAAAAAATAATTAATTTAAAAAAAAAAAAAAAAACTTGAAACTGGAAAATAGGTACCCAAAAGAAGCAACTGGAACCTTCGACAAACAAAAATAACCTCTTGTCTATATACCAAATGTTGTCCAAAAATAAAAAAAAATGAATCCAACTGTTCCTTCCTTCCTTCCTTCCTTCCGTCCTTCTTTCCTCTTTTTTAACACTATAATTTTATTAAGAACACCACCACCCTTGTGGTTCGGGGGAGGAGAGGGAGAAAAGAGGCGCGGGGAGCGGGGCGGTACGATCGAATATTTACAGGTCTCACAAGACGTTTGTTATATTATTTTAAAAAAAAAAAACAACTAGAGTCACGTGATATTTAAAATTAACCAATCGCGAGGGTCCCACACCGCGAAAATAACATTTGAGTGGTAGAAAAAACGAAAACAAAACTAGTTCGCGAAATCTTCTGCTTTTTTCGTTATAATCACGTGACACGTCCGCCATCTTCATTTGTAAATTTTGCAGTACTGACAACATAAAAAAAAAAAATTGATTTGATCGACTCAAACGTGTCTTTAATTTATTTATTTTAGCGAATTCATAAAAAGTGTCAATAGAAAACAAAATTTTATATTATTGGTTCGGAAGTTTCAAAAATTTTCCGACGGAATATTAGAATGAAAAAGAGGGGGGGGAATACAGTAACAAACGAACGTTTAAGGTTTGCTCCAAACGGAAATGAACGGGGATTAAGAATGGCGTTCGTCTAAGGTTTCGTCGTGGTTTTTATTTGTACTAAAAAATTTTTTCGTTAGCAGATGACACGTCTCAACAAGAAAAAAAAACCTGAAAATTAGTTTTGCACCTGAATGCAAATACGTGGGAGTCCATCTCAATAATTTACTTTTTTGAATTAATAACAAACCCAACAACAACAACCGAGTTGTTGTTATTGTTTTAGGTACCGTAAAAAAAAAAAAAGTTGAAATTTTTAATTTATTAGGTCGAGTTTATTATTATCATTATTATTATTATCATCATCGTCGTCGTCGTCGTAGTTTTACGTTCAGGTACGCACAGGTGAGAATGAAAAAAAAAATTAATGTGGTTTTTTTTTTTTAATATGAATTTTAAATGCGTTCGTAATGAGATCGATATATGAGATAACGCGCGCGTATCGTAATATATTGTAATGACGTATGCACGCGAACGCGCACGCACTCACTTCCACACCTTTCCTATCTCTTTCTTTCCCTCTCTCTCCAGAAGAAAAAATTTTGCATTTCGATTCGAAACACACAAACCAACCGAACGTCGTCGGCAGTTTATTATTATTATTATTTTCACTTTTGAACGCGACGACGACGACGACGACGACAACCTTCTTTAAATACTTGTCGGAGTTTTATTATTATTATTATTATCATTATTATTATTATTAGGATTTTGTAATAAAATTTAAATTGTTAGTCACAAGTGACCCATTTATTTGATAACTCTCTCTCTCGAAAAAATTTTAATTTAAAATTTTTTTTTAATCGAATTTTTCCCTCCCCACCCTCCCCCCTCCTTCTCTTCATTTCTTTCCTTTTTTTCCCTTTTCCCGGATAAATAAGAAAAAAGGAATGGGGGAAGAGAGGGGGAAAGGAAGAAGATAATAAGAAAGAAGGAGTAAAAGAAAAAGAAGAAGAAGGAGAAAAGGAAAACAACTTTAAATTTTTCGTTAAATTTATAATTAATGAAGTAATAATAATAATAATAATTGTTGTTTTTTGTTGTTGCGATTACGTCATTAAAAGTTATCATTATTATCATTATCATCATTATTATTATCATCGAGGGGTGTTTTTTTTTTGTTTTTAATTTGATGTTGTCGGTAATGCGGATTTAAATTTTTTTTTTTATTATTTTAGGTTTTCCGATTTTGTTGGTATTGTTGTTGTTGTTGTTTTTTTTTTTTTTGGAAAGTTCTGGAAAAATGATGGTGGAGAAATGATAATAATAATAATAATGATAAAAGAGGAAACCGCGTCGATAAACTTTAAAAAATATTTTTTTTTGTTTTTTATTTAAAAAAAAAAACGCGTCGCTTTAAATAGAATCAATTTTTTAATAATAATAATAATAATAATAATAATAATGATAATTTACTTCCATAAATTTTTCTTTTACCTCCCCACCTTCTCCTCCTTCTTCTCTTCCCCTCCTTTTTTTCAACATCTTAAAATTTTTCGACCGTTTCCGGTTTATTTATTTAATTCTTAACCGACGGATGAGAAAATTTGCAAAATTCTCTCTCTGATGTCGGTTCCAAACGTAAACGATAACGAATTTTTACGTCATCATTTTTTTTATCATTATTATTCTTATTTTTTTCGGGATCAGGTTTGCCAACTTTAGGAAAAGAACTAAAATAAAATTTAAATATTACGTAACGTTACGCGTAAATCGGTCGCGTGTCCGTCGCTACGCCCTCGAAAAAAAAATTCTTATTTATTTATCTGTGATTGCAAAATAATAATAATAATAATAATAATAATAATAATAATAATAATAATAATAATATTAATAAAAATAATAATAATAACAGTGACGTAAAAACGTGTTTTATTGTGGGGTTCGTGGCACCAAACGACAATTTTTTTTTTTTTTTTTTGAAACGGTGGAGAAATGATTCAGGGAAAAATTTCATTTATGACGTACGAAGAAAAAAGAAAAAATTATTTTTGTTTTTTGATTACGCGTGCGTATGTGCGTGTGTGCGTAAGTACGTACGTGCGTACGCACGCACGCACGTGGCACGATCCAATTGTAATTATAAGACAAAAGAAAAAGATCCGAAAGAAGATAAATAAGAAATTTCCGACCTGGCGTTGTAACCGATTCAAGATTTTTATGAACTTCCGGACACCTTTTGACTATTAACGATAAAAAAAAAAACCTGGAAAAAATTTGCATTTTTTTTTTTGTTTTTATTAAGTTGGTAGTAATTAAAATTTTTTTTTTTTTTTGTAATTCACAAAAATGATAAAAATTTTCTGGGGAGAAATAAAAAAAAAAAAAAAATTTTCGATGGTTTTCCATAAGCTGTAAATGATTTTCGATTGTTGTATATATATGTAATAAACGTTTCCGTTCCGGTTGTTTGGTTTTTTTTCTTTTCAAGCGTTTGTTTGTTTGTTTGTTTGCGTTTGCCCTGTCATCGATTTAATAATAATATTTTAAAATTTTTCAATTTGCAATATGGAATTTTTTTTTTTTCGTTTTATTTTGAATCGAAAGGAAATTAAAAAAAAAAAAGTTGAATGTATAAAAGGTACGACGACGACGACGACGAATTGCATTAAATTAACGTGGAACGAGATTCATTCATTTTTTTTTTCGCACGATCGAACGAATGCATGGATGAACAACGCAAAAAAAATTTTTTTAAATTTTTTTGTTGGTGACACGGCAAAAAAAAAAATAAAATAACGTTCGATCCTTTTTTTTTTTTTTATTTTTCAACAGGAAATTATTAGTTTGCCATTATTATTATTATTATTTTATCGAACGTGGTTTTAGATAAAGAAAAAATTTATTTATTTATTTTTTTACACGTTATAAAATTTTTTTCTATTTTTTTTTCATTAAAATTTTAAATAATAATAATAATAAAGATCGGGTGTGCGTGATGTAGTTCGCATATGTGACGTTGTCTAATTCCACGTACGTATCGCACGATCCGATACACGGCTAATAATAATAAAAATCATCATCCTACTGTTTAATATTTATTTAATGGGGTGCCATAATTGGCGAAGTGTGTCATTTTTATAAACCATAAGGAGGGATCCCGTCCCCCCCATCCCTTTATACCTTTTTTTTTTTTTTTTGGGTACCGTGACGAAAGATTTTTTTTTTCTCCATTCGAGGGTAAAAAAAAAAACAACGACTGGAGAACATCTACGTCATCACCTTTTCCAAAAAAATAAATAATAACCGTAATTTATTGAATGAATTATTATTATTATTACTGAATTTTTTTTTTTTTTTGTATTTACGATTTTATCGGTTTTGAAAAGTTGTTGACGTCATTTTTTGTGCGTGAGGTGCGTAAGGTGGTGCGTAAGGTACGTGAGGAAAGGGGTTGATGAAAGATTGGTTCTGTCGCAAAATCAGATTTCATTCTTTTTATTTATTTATTTATTCTTCTTCCACGATTTTCAAGTCTCGTTATTAATAACGTTGAAAAAATAAATAAATAAACGTAATAAAAAAATTTTTTTCTGTTCTTCTTCTCCAGGTTTTTTTTCTCCAGTTTTTTGTTCTTCTTCTCCAGTTTAAAAAAAAAAAAAGATTAAATAATTTAGATAATGAAAATTATAACTTCCTAATGTCGTTTTTGGTTGTTGTTGTTGTCGTGGTTGACCTTTTTTTTTTTTTTTCGAACAATCTCGATTGTTTTTTTTTTTTTTTTTTGTTTTAGTTGTCAGATTTTTATCGTTTCTTAAATGTATATTCTATTGCCACGATGTTGCTCCCGGTAAATTTTTTTTTTTTATCGTTACGTAGGTTAAAATATTTAAATAAATTTTAATTGGGTTAACACTTTAATCAGGTATATAAAGGTGTTGTTATAAAAAACAAAATGGCGGACGTGATTCAAGCAGAAAAGAAAAAAATTGAAATTTTTTTGAACGGAAAACATTTTTTCAACCGGAAAAAGATGAAAAAAAAATAATAATAATTATCCATTCTTCTTATAAATTTTTTGATAAGATTGATCAAGTTTTTGTTTTTCTAGAAAATTCTATTTTAGCTATTTTCCGCCATTTTGTTTTTTAAGTTCGCGCGCCATTTTTTTTTTTTAAATTTACCATTTGATTACTTAACGGAATTTTATTAGGACTTTAAATATAACGATACAAACATATATATTCGAAAATGTTTGTTTGCTGTTTGTTGTTTGTTGTACTTGATATTATCATTATTACTATCATAAATTATTATTATTATTATTATTAAAGAATTAGTAAAGTAAATAATTTCGAGGGAAAAAACGTTAATTTAATTTAATTTTTCTTTTTTTTTCGGGAATTTTCTGGAAAATGGAAAATGAGGGAGAAGGAAAAAAATTAAATAAATTTAAGGATTTATCATTATTATTATTATTATTATTATTATTATTATTATTATTATTATTATTATCGTTATCATCATTATTATTATTATTGCTATTTGAGTAAAGAACAAATTTTTTCACTTTAAAATGTCAAATTTATTTAAGGTCGATTAATTAAATTTATTTTTTTTTATGATTACTCATGAAATGAAAAAAATTTCCAGGCGATAAATTTTTCCTTTTTTTTTTTTTTTTTTTTTTTTACAAATTTCATTCGACGACGAATGCATTATTCATTTGAATTGGAAAGAAATTTAAAAAAAAAAAAGGATAAGGAAGAGAGAGAGAGAGAGAGAGAGAGAGAGAGAGAGAGAAAGAGAGGAAAAGACAAAATGAAAATGAAGGAGACAGAAAGGGATTAAGTAAAAAAGAAGAAGAAGAAAGAAAAAAAAGATAGGAAGAAACAGTGTGTGAGTGAGAAAGAGAGAAAATGATAAAAAAGAAGAGGAAGAGAGAAAGAGAGATTTAATGAACGAGAAGAAGGAATGAAAGAGAGAGAGATAATGTGAAAAAGAAGAAGAGAAAGAGGGAAAGAAAGAAAGATTAGGTAGGATCTTGTGGGTGTGTGTGTGTGAGGGAGAGAGAGAGGGAGTGAGTGAGAAGAGTACGGGAACTTGAAGCCCCCCCCAAGTAAAAATTTTCCTTTTCCTCTTCTCCCTTCCCCCCTTCCCGTTTTTTTTTTTCATTTCATTTCCTTTTACTCCAGTTATCCGACAAGTTTTTTTTCCAATATTCATTTAAAACTCACTTTTTTTTTCTTCTTTAAACGTTTCTTAGACATTTTACAACTTTCTATTAATCATTGTGAATGATTTAACCGCCCCCCCCTTTTCACCTCCTTCTCTCACCTCCCCCTCTGCTTTCCTTTCTTTCTTTCGAAGAAAAAAATTGGAGAAAAAAAGAAAAACAATTTTTTTTACCCTCACTTTGACGAACGAAAAATAAATTCACAAAAAGAAAATTTTTTATTTTTCGAAATTATCAATCGGGAAAAAAATGGGGGGCGGTGGGGGAGGGGAAAAAACGTACGTAACGATTTTTACTAGTGCCACGATTAATTTTATTATTATTATCTACATACGAATTTATGGAAAAAAAATTTATTTGTTTTTTTTATACTACCCTAATTTTTTATTTCGTAAAAAAAAAAAATGCGTTACTGACTGTCTTCTGTCTAATTCCACGTATTTTTTTTTTGTTGGTATTCAATTATACGTGGGATCATCTGCTTTTTTTTTTTTGTAAATAGAATAGTTGTAACCTTAGCACAAATAGATATTAAATTTCCGTGAAGGGGGGAAACCACCGACAACAGGTAGCAGGTGAATTCCGATCGAACCTCGTCGTGAGTCGAGTAAAATTATTATTATTATCATCATCACTACTTCACAGGGGTTTACGTTAGGTTTCTGTCGATTTCGAATTCCTGGATAAATTTCCAACCGTCGATTATTCCTTTACAAAAAGAAAAAAAAATTTTCTGGAGTTTTTCTAGAAGGACGTACGTTAAAAAAAAAAAAAAAAAAATTTCAGGTTCAATGCGGTTGAGTTAAAAATTTTTTTTTTGTTGTTTGGTGGGTAACCGACCCGCCCCCTCTATAGTAATTAAAAAAAAATGACCCTCCGCCATGATGGCACGTGTTAGTTTTGGATTATCATGTTATTATATTATAATTTGAGTTTTTTTTTTTTTTTTACTAATTAATCATTTTCCTTTTTTTCAAAGTCCGTGACAAAAGAGAGAGAGAGAGAGAGAGACGATGATTTCAGCCGGTTTTTATTATTATTATTATTAGTTCGTAAGGGTTGTTGTTAGAGGAGGAAGAAGAGGAGGAAGGGGGAAGTACGTCGATGCATAATAAATAGATAAAAAAAACGTTTAACGGCGACCGGTTTATCATAAAGATTGATAAGAAACTTTGACGTAATTTCCGAAAAAATTAAAATAATAATGATGATGATGATGATGATGATAATTGTTCAGCCGTTCCAGAACTCGTGGAATTTAAATGATAAAATTCAAAATTTTCGCGTTTTTTTCCCGTCGGAATTTTTTCTCGCTGATTCACTTTCCCGATTTTTTCGAATTGTTTTGAACATTATTATTATTATTACCATCATTATCATTATTATCACCACCACCAACAGCACCAACAGCATCATCATCATCATTTGCCGTTGGTCACGTGAGCGTGTAGTAAATAAAAAACTTACGCAACGAAAAAATTAACGATTTAAAAAAAAAAAAATTAATTTAAACGTGGAACTAGAATTTAAAAAATTTTTTCGTTTAACTCAAATTCTAATGACACGATATTCGAACGAATTCTTAAAATGATAATAATAATAATACTACGCCTGTTTAATTTCGAAAATCCTTTTAAAAAAAATTTCTTTTTTGCTCTTTTTTCGTCATTTTACGATCGTTACCGACAATTGACTTACCTTATGGGGTTGAATAATAATAATAATAATGATAATGATGATAATAATAAAACCATAAAAAAAACGGAATTAGTCGTATTTAGTTTAAAAAAGGTTCACGGTTGGGTGATCAAGTGTGTGAGTACGCGCGTGTGTGTACTGAGGGGGGTGGAATGGGGTGGGGGGCAAAAGCATCATCATCATCATAATGTGTGTCGCGTGCCTCATGTCACCTTGTTTCTTTCGTAAAAAAACTTTAACATTCTTTTTTATTATCGTCGAATCATCTAGTTAACTTCTCCCTAATTATACCTTATTATTATTATCATTATTATTATTATTATTATTATTATTCGAAACACGAAAGTAAAACCGTGGCGTAAAAAAAAAGCCATGTGGATATGATGATGATGACGTCGGAGAGGGACGGCGGCGAGGAGAGAAAAATCGAAAAAGGGATTAATAAAAATTTTTTAATTGTATTAACTATTGACACGACAAAAATCATTTTTCCGGTACAAAACTCGTCACTTCCGGTACTGAAAATATTTTCCTTTAATTCGATAAAATTATTATTATTATTTCACAAGACTTTTCGTTAAGTTTTACCCCCGATTCCTTTTTTTTTTTTTTTTTTTTTTTTTTTTGAATAGGAAACGGAAAATACGACGGACGAGTCGTGGCACTAGAGACACGTGATCATCATCCTGCAGTCAAAATTTAACGATAATAAATATTTTAAAAACGTTGACGTGTGCGCGGTTAAAAATTGACGTGACGTACGATTCCTGTTTTCGTATACACATATAAATTTTTTTTTTTTTAAATGAACGTATTCGCACATGTTGAATTAACGAAATGGATTGGTCTTTTTACAAAAAAAAAAGAGAAAAACTAATCGCGTGCTTGCTCTTCGTCACTTTTTTAGTTTTTTTTTTTTTTTTGCGTTCCTACAAAATTATTATGTAAAATTTATTACGACGAGGGTTTTTTTTTTTTCGGCTTTTGTTACTTTTTTTTTTTTTTATAGATTTTTAACGAATTTTCCAGATGTTGTTGACCGAAAAAAAAAAAAATGTAATAAATAATAAGGGGAGGAAAGATGAAAACACGATGAGAGATTAAAATGTCGTCTGCTTGATTTTGTTTGTAACGTAAAAAAAATGGAAACTTTATACTCGATGCAAATTAATGTTGAATTTTCCGGACGAAATCGAAAACGTCGGAAAACGAACGCGAACGGGGGAAGTGAGAGGTCAGGAGGTCAGGGAAAATAAGTTCGGAGTATTTTAAACTTGTTCAGAAAATCTGGAGAGAGAGAGAGAGAGGAGAGAGAGAGAGAGAGAGAGAGAGAGGAGAGAGAGAGAGAGAGAGAGAGAGAGGAAAAAAAATTTAACTCGCGAGTATATGCCGCGATTCGAATAAAATTTTGAAAAATTGGAATTGTGGGGAGGGAGAAGAGGAGGGGGAGAGAACGGGGGGAAATGATTTTCCGTTATAGATTTACTCTTAAACTACATAAATTTACCGCGTTTTTTTACCGCACTCCCCCCTCCCCCCGATTTGAAAAAAAAAAAATAAAAGTTTTCTCATATCGAGAGTAGAAACATTTTGTTTATTATTTTTATTTTTCGAAAAGTCGTCGTCTGCTAGATGACGAAATAAAAAAAAATTCAGGTATCGAAAAAATAAAATCGATGATGGACACATAAAAAAAAAAAAAAAAAATTTGTTATTTTCTCACGATGGAAACAAAACAAAACAAAAAAAAAAAAAAAAAAAGAAAACGTTTTCACACAAATTTATATTGAATCGGAAATGAAAATGATCTGCCAAAGGGTCGGAAGACATCATTTATCTCCGAAAGAAAAAGGAAAAGAAGAGGGAGAGAGAGAGAGAGAGAAAAAAAAAACAAAAACAAAAAACTTTTTGTTTGTTTGTTTGTTTTCGTGTCGAAAGACAAGCGATGGAAGTCGGTTTCCTTTTTTTTTTTTTTTTTTTTTTTTAACCGCCGATTTCACCGCCCGCCATTTTCAATCGATAATTTTTTTTTTTCGATATCCCTTCGTCGATTTTTTATTTTTTATAAAACAAAAAAAAATCTCATTTCGTTTGCCGCCGCCTTGGGAAACAAAAAAAAAGAAATAATAATAATAATAATTTTTTTGGTTTTTTTGTAAAGGATGGAGAGAAAGTGGAAGGAGGGAGTAGGGGGAAGGAGTGAACGCGGGGTAAAAATAAAAATGGTTACGAACAAATGACACGTCAGATTTTTTGTAACAGAAAAAAATTGCCACCAAATTTTTTTTTTTTTTTTTTTTTTTTTTTTTATCAGACTTAAAAAATCTTTATCGTATCTTTACTGAAAAAAAAAGTTTACTTCCGGTTTTAAAAAAAAATGTTTTCGAACCTTTTTTTTTTTAACTGATTTATTATTAATTTATTATTTTATTAATTATGTTGGTAGCTTTGTTTTCTGTTTATTTTTCCTAACGAATTTTTTAATTTTATTCGTTACACATTAAATAACAAACCGAAATGATAGATAGATTGAGAAGAAAAAAAGGCAAAGGAGAGAAAAAAAAGAGAAAGAAAGGAAGATAGAAATAAATATTGGAAGAAAAAAAGAGAAACAGAAAGAGAAAGGAAAAGAGGGCAAATGAAAGGGAAGGAAAAGTGGAAGAGAGGAAGAGAGAATGAAGGAAAAAGAGAAAGAGTGGAAGAGAGAGAGAGAATGACGAAAACAAACAGAGAGGAAAAGAGAAGGAATGAAAAAAAATGAAAAAGAATAATAGAAACAGAAGCAAAAAGAAAAAAGTAGGAAAAGATAAAGATAGAAATAGAAATTTGGGGTAGAATAAGGAACATAAAAAAAAGAAAGAGAATGAAGGAAAATGAGAAAGAGTGGAAGAGAGAGAGGGAAGAAGAGAAAAAGAGAGAAAATAAAGGAAGAAAAAGGAAGAAAGAAATAAAATAAACGAAGAAAAAGGAAGAAAGAGAGAGAATGAGGTAAAAAGAGAAAGAGTGGAAGAGAGGGAGAGTGTAAAAGAGAGAGAGAGATAGAAACAAAGACGTAGAGCAAAAAGAGAATTTAAAAAAAGAAAAAAAATAGAAACAAAAGCAGAAAAAAAAAATTAGGAAAAGATAAAGAAAGAAACAGAGACATAGGATAAAATAGAAACATAAAAGAGAGAAAAAATGAGAGAAAGAGAATGACGGTCAAAGAGAAAGAGTGAAAGAGAGAGAGATAGATAGAAACAGAAGCGGAAAGATAAAAGTGAGAGACGATAAAGAGAGAGAAACAAAACAGAAAGATATATAGGGAGAAAATGAAGGACATAAAAGAAAGATAGAAAGAGAGAGAGAGAGAGGCGAGACCCGATATTGTTGTAGGTGATAATTTCAAAGTTGAAAAAGGTAATTGCCGCCGTCTCGAGTAAATCACCAGAAGAAATTGATTGCAACAAAAAAAAAAGTTTAAAACCTTGATATATATATTTAATGAAGGTGTTGTTACCTTGGACAAATTTTTATAAAATTTATTCGGAAATAAACCCCCTCCCCTCCCTCTTTAAAAAAGAAACCGAAAAAAGAGGAGAAAAAAAAAAAACTTAAATGAATATAATTTGATAGTAAAGCAATTCATCATAAAAGAAAAAGTGGAAGAAGAAGAAGAAGAAGCGGATCGAATGTTCTATCGAGACCGAACCCGATAAAAGATGCGACTTATTTGTGAACCGATAATTTTCACGTGTTAATACAACATCATGACTAAGAAAAAAATTTTATTTTTCGAGGGGGGGGAGGTGGACGAGTTTTCGATTTGTGTAACGATCAATTAGGAAGGTCGTTTGATGAAAACGATGGTGATGATGATGATGATGATGATGATGATGATAAATAAAAAAAAGGGTCAAAGGATGATTTTTTGTGAGGGGAAACATTTTGGAAAGAAAACAAATGCGAAATTTTTATGTTTTTTTTTTTGTTTTGATATTCGTAAACGGCACATTGGAAGCAAAAATTAAAAGGATAGGTAGGGGAGGAAAAAATGAAAGAAGAAGGGGAGAGAGAAAAAGAAAAAGGTAAAGATGTGGGATGATAATATAAAGAAAAGGAAAAACGTATTGGATTTAAAGAAAGAAAAAGAAAAAATAATGGAAGAAGAAGGAAAAGAGAAAAGGATGGAGTACTAAATGATGAGAGAGAGAGAGAGAAAGAAAAGAAGATAAAGAGAAAAAGAGAGAGAAAGAAAATAAGACAAAGCGAGAGAGAAAAGAAGACGAAGAGAGAGTCATGAAACATTTAAAGCTTAAAAATATTAACACAAATTAATAAAATCCGCCATTTTTTTTTAATAATTATTTTAAACGATTCGATTAAAAATAGAAGAAATAAACATAAAAATTAAGAAACATGACGATCTCACGCACACGCACACACACACACGCACCGAACGTTGATTAAATAAAAAAATAAAAATGTCGTCGTCGTCGTTCGAATTAATTTTTTTTTTTTAATAGCGGATTCTCATTAAAAAAAAAAAGTAAATAATTATAAAAATTAACGAAGTAGTAATAAAAAGTCGTGTCACTAACTAATTCGCACATTCACTAACGCCACGTCACCTACATAACGTCGTCGATTTTTTTTTTTTTCGAACTAAACGTTTGTCAGTCATTTAATTTTTTTTACACTCGCACGGGGATTTTCCGACGCGCCGCGAGTTCCCATAATTTTCCTCTTATTAAAATGTCGTGGAAGAAGAAAACACTTTCCCCGAACTCCCTTCCTTCCTCCCTTCCCTCGTACCCAAATCCTATTCTTAACGATTAAACCGGATATTAAAATGTGTAAAAAATAATTAAAAAACGTTGTTGGTTTCTGCTTATGGAATATTGCGTGCGTGCGTGAGCGAGTGCGTGAATGCGCGCGTGCGTTCCAAGTTTTCACCTGGAATTTTTTATTAAGCAAAATCATTATAATTAATTTATTTGAATTAATAATAATTTTTTTAATTTTTTTTTGTAACATTCGGAGAGAAAGGCATTTAATTTATTGTTATCATCATCATCATTATCATCTTTATCATCGTCATCATAATAATCATTATTATTATTATTATTATTTATAAAGTTTATATTAAAAAAAAAAATTAATCGAGAAAAATTTTTACACGCGAATAAATACAGAAATACGTGCGTGCATTCCGGAGGAAAGGAGGAGAAGAGGGGTTCGAGATTTGGGAGAGGTACAAAAAATTCCTTCCTCTCCCCCCTCTCCTTAAAAAAAAAATAAATTATCCAGGGACTCGTTTTTACTTTTTATTTTTTAGTGACGTCACATTTAAAAAAAAATTTTCCGATTGTTTTTATTTTCAAGGGTGAAATTTATTTTTTCAAAGGGAGGAGGTAAGGAGGAGTTGAAATTTTCGAAACCGTCGGAAGGTGGGATGGGATGGGGAGGGGTGGAGGGTGGGAAAATGTAAAAAGCAGAAGACGTTTTAAATTTTTTTTTTTGTTTGTTTTTTTTCGTTATTACATTCAACTTATCGTTATCAAAAATCGAGAAATGTATATATATATAAATTTTCTTATCTGACAAGGAACGACGTTATCATCGCCTCCACCCTCTACCCCACCACTCCTTCCCCATTTCCCGAAAAACCAATAATTTAACGCCGCGTTTATTTATTTACTTATTTTTTTTTTAAAAAAATTTTTATTTTTTTCTTTTTTTTTCGGGTTGAACCGGAAAATTTTTTCTTTTTCTTTTTAATTTTCGTGATAAATTTAACAAAAAAAAAAAAAAAAAAATTTCAACAGATTTTTTTTTTATTTATCGATTATTTCGATATTCGATATAAAACATTTTTATTTTTCCAATAGTTTCCGGTTTTCTGTTTCCTTCCAAAGAAAAAAGAAAAAAGAAGGAAAAACAAAAATTCTTTTTATTGCCATCCATAAAAGTTTATTTATATATAAGTTTTTATTTTCTCTTATATTTTTCTTTTCCGGTTGTTGGGGCAAAAAAAAAAAAATTACTCTTTTTCTCTCTCTCTATTTCTTTTTCTCTCTTTCTGGCTCTCTCTTTGTTTCAGTCTTTCCTTTTCTTGTTCTCTTACTATCTCTCAGTCTCTTTTCTCTCTCCTTTCTTTCTGCTTTCTTTCTCTCTGTTCACACTCTTTTGCTTCTCTCTCTCTATTTATCTCTCTTCTTCTCTTTTTTTCTATTTCTGGCTCTTTATTTCTCTCTCTCTCTCTTCCTCTCTTCTTCTATTTTTTTCTTTCTTTTTCTCTCTCCCTAACATTCTCATTCTACTTTTCTCTTTTTTTCCTGTCTCTTTCTCATTTTTTTTCTTTCTCTGTTCCTCTCCCCTCCCTCCCCTCCCTCTCTTTTTTTCTCCCCTTTTTCCCCATTTTTCTTTGTATCTTTCTGTTTTCTTTCTCTCTTTTCCTTTTTACTTCTCTTTTTGCTCTGCCTGTTTTTCACTTGTTTTTTTTTCCTATTCCTTTGTGTGTGTGTCTCTCTCTCTCATTTTCCCCTTTCTTTCTTTGTATCTCTCTCATTTTTTCCCTTTCTTTCTTTGTATCTTTCTCTCTCTCTCTCTCTCTCTCTCTCTCTCTCTCTCTCTCTCGTTCTTTATTGTCTATTTTGTCCTTCTCTCTCTCTCTCTCTCTACTTTTTTGTTCTTTATTTGTATATAGTAATAAAACAGTAAGAGAATAAACGGAACAAATTTCCCTTTTTTTTCAACCAGTAAAAACAAATCGTTTGAAAATGAAACGCTCGCCCCCCGTTCGCCCGCACGTTTTTCACGTTCGTTCTCAAAATTTTCCAAATAATTAAAAATAATTTTCAGAATAAAAAAACAACAAAACGTTTGTCTTAATTTTAATTAATTAAATTTATAATAATTAAAAGAGAGAAAAGAAAAACGATTTTTTTTTCTGCTGGAGCTGGAGAAAATTTTTTATTATTATTATTTTTAATACTCGCATCGTCACACAATCGTAATAATAACAACGCGTTATTATTATTATTATTAATACCGGAACCATTACCCAAGAAGATTGAAAAAAGAATAAGAAGATGAAGGTGAAGAAGAAGAAGAAGAAGAAGAAAACATAGAAAAAAAAATTCCAGTTGAACAATCCCTGGAATGATTTACGAGTATTAAAAGTAATAAAAAAAAAAAAAATTTTTTTTTTTTCTAAAGTTCGCCGCCGCGTTTATAATTGAGATGTTTTTAAAAATTATTATTATTATTTAATTACGGGATAAAAAATGGCACCGAGCGTACTTTTTCATTATTATTATTATTCTCCTGCCACGTGATTCTCTTCGTTTTTAGTTTTATTAATAATAATAATTATTATTATTGTTGTTGTTGTTGTTATTACCACGTCGCGAACGATTTAAGTGAGGAAAGTCGTGAATTTTTTTTTTTTTGTATTTTCCGGATGTGTTTGTAAATAATAATGATAATAATAATAATGATAAATAATTTATTATTTCCGGTCAATCTTTTAACAGAGCATAAAGTGCGCTTATATAGGTTTGAGCCATTTGTAACGTTTCGTATTTTGATAATTTCCGGTCGTTTCCCAAACTCGGTACAACTTCACGTAGTCTATCGAAAGCATCGTTAAGACTGTTCATCCGTTTCCGTTCTCTCGCGTTCGCCGCCAAACGTCTTCTTTTTAATATTTCTATTCCTTTATCGTTTGTTATTTTTGTTGTTCTGAACGTTTTGTTTTTTATAAAACCGCCACTGCCACTGCCACCGCCACCACCACCACCATCAACATGTTCGTCGTCGACGTCGCGATATTTTTCAATCGAATTATCACACACGTAATTATTATTATTATTATTAATAATTTTTTTAAAAAATTTTTTATCGTCGTAGTAGAAGTTTGTTTTCGTCACTCGCGTCGACGCGGTGACGTCACCGTCACCATCCTCACGATAGTTTTCCGTCTTTGAATTTCCACGCCGATGATTTTCCGTGAATGATTTTTTCTTACTCTCACATCCTAAATATTTTTTTTCCATTATGGATTCGCCATTTTCCATTTCGTTTTTTTTACCCAGGATGACAGGCACGTAATTTTCTTTTACGTTTCCTTCGTATGATTTTTGATTAACGCCCTGGAAATAAAGTAATAATAATAATAATAATAATAATAATAATACTAATAATAATAACTACAAAGACTGTGTATTTAATATGGATTTAAAACTGTTAGTGATGATAAAAAAATAAAGATGGTGGAGGAGAGAAATTAGGAGGAGGAACGGGGAAGAGAGAGAGAAAGTGGGAAAGAGAGATAGGAAAATGGAGATAGGGAGATAGAGGAGAGAGGAAAGACAGAAAAAAAGGAGAGGAAGAAAAAAAAAAGAAAGGGAAAGGGTGAGAGAAAGACAGGCAGAGAGAGAAGAAGAAAAAGAAAAGGGGTGAGAGAAATACAGACAGGGTGAAAGAGAAAAAAAGATAAAGAGAGAGAGAGAGAGAGAGAAAACAGAGAAAGAGAAATGGTGAGAGAAAAACAGACAGGGAAAGAGAAAGCAAATAGAAAGGGAGAAATTTGACAGGGTGAAAGAAACAGAAAGCAGAAAAAAAGAGATGAAGGAAATAGAGAAAGAGAGATAAGAGAGAGAGAAAGAGAGATAAGAGAGAGAGAAAGAGAGAGAGAGGTGGCGACAGGATATATAGCCGGTATAGGATACTCACCGTTGTTTTTTTAAGACAATGATAATGATGATGATATTATTAAGGAAAATATTTTTCCAATTCAGGCATTCATATATTTTCAACTTGCCCACATGCATATATTAATAATAATAATAATGATAATAATGATAATGATAAGGGAGGAGTATGAAAATAGGTAATCTTTTTCTTTAAGACACGAGGGAAAAGTTTTCCTTCATTTTCCTTCTATTTTCCCTAGTGGGGAGTCCACGTTAATTTTTTTTTTTTTTGTACTAACGCCGTAAAACTTTTTTTTATTTTATTGTTAATAATAATAATAATAATAATAATAATAATAATAATAATAATAATAATAAATTATATTTAAATTCATTCGAAACCACGTAAAAAAAAAAAACTTTTTTTTCAAAAAAAAAACTTTTTTTTTTTATTGTAATCGTGTATAAAAAAAAAAAAACTTTTTAACAAATATGGAAGTTAAAAAATTAAACAATTTATTGTCGAGTAAACTTCAATTCAAAAAAAAATGACGATGATAATAATAATAATAATAATGATAATCATGATGATGATGATGATTAGAGTTTTACAAAAAAAAAAAAAAAGGAAAAAATTAATATTTTATTATTATTATTATTATTATTATTATTATTATTTTATAATTATTAATCTTGTCCTTTATTTTTTATTATTATCATTATTATTATTATTATTTTATTTCGTTCGGAAAAGAATTGAAAAAAAGGAAATCAAAAAAAAGAAAGGAAGAAAGGAAAAAAAAGGAATAAAAAAAAGGAAACGGGAATGAAAGAGAGAGGAAAAAAAAAAGAATGAAAAGGTTTAAAATTATTATTATTATTAAAATGTAGGAATGTTCAAAGGGAAAATTTGGAAGAAAGGAGGAGGAAAAAGGAAAAAAGAAGAAAAAAAAAATGATGATGATGATGATAAATTAATAATAATTACCTTTGTGAAAAAATCATTGAAATTTTTAAATTCTTTTAATTTTGATTCATCATCGGAAAAGGGAATTCCTTCCGGTTCCGTTATTTGAATATTTTTCATTTTTCCAAAGCAATTAGAATAATATTCGTTTGATGAAAGGTTGGCTAATGTTGATGAATGAGTAGACGAATAAAAGGTTTCTGGACTTGATGTCGGACTGTAAAATCCTCCTCCGGAGGTTTCAAATTCACAAAAGGTTTTCCGACCTTTTACGAACATTTTCATCCAAAAATTTTCCCCGTCGTCGACGTCGTCGTTGTCGTTGTGTGTGTTTGTGAGCGTATGGTATAATGATTACATTTCGATTTTATTGTAAATTCCTTTTTTTTGGGGGGGGGTTCCCTCCTTCACGCATACGCACGCACTTCTTACATACACGCACCTGCGTTTTAATAAAAAATTTTTTCATTAAAAAAAAAATTAATAATAATAATATTAATAATAATAAAGAGAGAACGTAAAAGGATATCGATTAATTAATTAAATAATTATTTTTTTTTTTTTTTGCTTTTTTTAACTGTATCGTTTTTCTCTCTCTCTCTTTCTCTTTCTCTCTCCTTTCTCTATTTCCTCTCTCTCATTTCTTTCTCTCCACACTATTTTGCTTCTCCCTCTCTTTTCTACACTTTCTCTATTTTTTCTCTGATTTTTCTTCCTGTTTTTTTTCTCTTTTTTCCTCACTCTTTTGCTTCTCTCTCCTTCTCTATTCTTTTTTCTTTTCCTATTTTTTCTCTCTCTTTTCTTTCTGTCTTTTTCTCTCTTTCCCCACTCTTATTCTCCCTCTCTCTTTTTTCCTTTTTCTCTCTCTCTCTCTAATTCTTTTTTAACTTTCTCACTTTCTCTTTTTTTCTTACTTCTACTTTACTCTCTTTCTTTCTTCTCTTTCCTTTCTTTCTGTTTTTCCCCACTCTTTTGCTTCTGTCTCTCTCCCTTTCTCTCTTCCTTTCTCCCTTTCTCTATCTCTTTTTTAACTTTTTCATTCTCTCTTTTTCCCCACTCTTTTGTTTCCCTCTCTTTCTCTTTCTCTCCCTCTTTCTCTCCTCTCTGTCTCTATTTCTTTTCTAACTTTCTCACCCTCTCTTTTTCTCTTTCGCTCTCTTTTGTAATAAATAATAAACTTTTTATATAAAAAAATTTTCCATTTTTAATTTCATTCTCGACATCTTTCTAAACAATTTTCTCATTTGGAATAAATCGCGTTACCAAATTTACAAAAAAAGAAAAAAAAAAAAGAAAGAAAACTTTGAAAAAATAATTTTATTTATTTACCTATTTATTTATTTATTTTTATTATTAGCAGAAGACGCGAAAACTTATAACGTTTTTCAAACACACACACACACACAGAAAAAAAAAAAAAAGAAAAAAAACTTTTCGAATAAAAATAAAATAAAATAAATTAAAGTTTTGAATTTTATCGAGCGAAAACCTTTTAGTGTAATTTTAACTGGGAGGCGCGCGGGGGGGGAGAGTCGAGGAAGATGGGGGGGTGGGAAACGGGTATAACACGACAGGAAGAGGAGGAGAAACAACACCCACAGCAAAAAAAAAGTTTTTTCAAATTGACTCCTTATTTACCGAATCAAAAAAAATTATTAAAAACGATTCGTACGCGTTCTTATCACTCGTACGCGGCGTAAAAAATCTTTTTTTTATTAAAACGCAAACGGAAACGCAACGCGACGTATTTTCATACGAACCATCAACCGTCAGGTACGAGATAAAATTAATAACTGACAACCTGTTCGTTAAACGTGAGATATTTAAGGTATACGTTATGGGTTGTCGTGGGTCCAGGGAAGATGCTGAGTTTGCATCATTAATTGTTACTTTTTTTTATTGTATATTATTTACGAAACCTCTTCATTTTATAATTTTTTTATTATTTTTTCCCCCTCCCCTCCCTCCCTCAAATCATTCGAAAAAAAAAAACTACGAAAAATTGTGAAAGCGAGAAATTGTGTGGAAAACATTAAAAAAAAAAAAAAAAAAAAATTTATTGATTGATTGATCGATTAAAAAAAAAAAAAAATATTAAATTAATATTTTATCTGATATCAATAAATTTATTATCATTATTATTATCATCATCATCATCATTATTATTATTAATAATTAAAATCGTTTCGCAGGGGGACAGGTGTTTATTATATTAATTACCACCTGGTATTAAAAAACGGTCATAATGTTTTTGTCATTCTTTTTCACCACCACCATCATCATCATCATCATCATCATCATCATCATCATTATCATTAATAAAATGCGAAAGGATTTGATGCGTGAGGATCGTTAGAAAGAGATGAGAAGAAAAGTGAGTGAGAGAGAGAGAGAGAGAAAATTAAAAAGTTTTATCTCAAACCAGGTTTTCTTTATCGATAGGAAAAAGCTTATATATATATATATATACGCACCACACACACACATGATTTGCTTTTGATAAAATTAAATAACTTTTTAGAAAAGTTTTTATAATTTAAAGAAAATATTTTTGGAGGGGGGCGACGGGTGTGGGGGTAAGATGGGAAAGGTTAAAGTGGGGGGGGAGCTAATTAAAGTTTCGAAAATTAAATTAATAGTTTCCCGGGTTATTTAATTAACAATTTTTCCTTTTTATTTACGAGACTTTGTCAAAACTTATTAATTTATTATTTATATATATATATACGTACGTGTACATATGTTTGAACGCGCACACACGCACTCACGCACGTGCACACGTGCACACGCATTCCACTCTTTTCATTAAAAAATTTTTAATTAAATTCGCATTAATACTCTCTCTTATGTAAAGTGCATGCGTACTTAAATCCCGTTCGTTAGTGCGCGCGTACTTTCGTGTCGTCGTCGTGAGGATTCAGGTACGCGCGTACCCACACATAATATTTCGTTTATATAAATCGATATATCGAATCGTCGAGATATGTAATGCCTTTCGATTTAAATTTTTTTTCTTATTATTAATATTCATTCACGCGCGTGCGAAATTTATCATATGACGCCATTTTGAATTTTATTTATTTATTTATTTACTTACCTTACGAATGAAAAATCAATCTCGATTGATGGAAAATAAATTTTTTTTTTTTTTTTTTTTTAATTTTTTTATTACTCGCCGCCATTTTTTATAAATTCAAATGAAAATAAATCACGATGAAATTAATTATTATATTTTATTTAAATTGTAAATATAAATCTTGTTCTTACAAAAAAAGGAAAATAATAATAATAATTTTTATGTATATATAGAAAATGTTTGTAACGAACGTCAAATCGCGATCGTCATCATTTTATTATTATTATTAAGCGAACTTGTTTTTTAGTAAAAAAAAAAAAAAACGATAAATTTTATCGGTACCGTTATTATTATTATTATTATTATTATTATTATTATTACTGGACAATTGAATATATATTTATATATATATTGACTTCGTGTCAATTGTTTAAATAACCCGTTAAATAAATTTTTTTAATATTTTACTACTAACTGTAACCGTGTAGATTCAATTAGTCTGTTCGTTTTATAACCATTATTATTATTATTATTATTATTATTGTTATTATTATTATTATTATTATTATTATTATTATTATTATTATTATTTACGACAAAAGGAATAGTCATTCTTTGTAATCATTCCGTACAATCTCCGTTTAATTATTATTATTATTATTATTTTATTTTTTTGTTAATTAATTAATTTAAAATTTTCGAAAGTTGTAACGACGAATTTTTTTAGTGCCAACCATTAACGGGGGGGGGAAAAGATTCCCGCCATTTTGTTTGTTTTGTTTTGTTTTGTTTTCCGGTCAAAATGACGTCGACGTGGTTTTAACGGGATTTTTTAAAAATATTTGTTAAAATAAATTATTTTAATTGTTAGCGGTCATCAATCAAGAGCACGCGATTAAAATTTTTTGAAAAAAAAAAAAAAAAGAAAAGAAAACCGTTAAAAAAAAATAAAAATAGTTTATTGTTTTTTTTTTTTTTTGAAAATCAAATGTGGCAGCACTGCAAAGTCGTAAATCAAATAATAAGAAGAGGCAATGAAGATAATGTCTTTATTACATGTGCCAGTGAATATTTTTCTTTTCTTTTTTTTTTTTTTTTTGATTTATTAAATTAATAGTAAAATATGTGCGTTACTCCATTCGATAGATTATACGGATGGGGACCCATAATCACTCTCTGTTAGTAAAAATTATTTAATTTTTTTTTTTTTGATTTGGATTTGGTTGTTTTTACTAACATAACCTAACCTTGTCAACACTTTATTAAATTTTTCATCATTCTTTATATTCATTATTTATTTTAAATGATGTTAAAAGAATAATGATAATAATAATGTGTTTGTGTGTTTTATGTAATATATAAGAATTCACATGATGAATTGACATGACAATAATAATAATGATGATGATTTGTTTTATTTTTTATATATATTTTCAGTAATTATAAAAATAGTGTCGTTGACAACAGTTTATTGTAATGCACAGTGGTGGCCCCCACAACATTCAATAGGTGGACTTTTAAATGCGACAACATTTCTTTTTTTATGCGTGTTAGTTATATCAAATTTTTTATCAACAGTTTTTAACGGACCTGGTTTTCTACCTAAAGAATGGAAACCTGGTAACAGTGATACTAAATATTTACAATTTTGTAATGTTTGCCTCGGTTACAAGGCACCCAGATCTCATCATTGTAAAAAATGTAAGTTTTTTTTTTTTTATCGCTCGAGTTTAAAATTTTTCTGTTGTTTGTTTTGTGTTTGTTTTCAAATTGAATATTTCAGGTCAGAGATGCGTTTTAAAAATGGATCATCATTGTCCATGGATAAACACTTGTGTTGGTTTTAAAAATCAAGCTCAGTTTATATTATTTCTTTTATTCGCTTTTTGTGCCTGCATTCAAAGTACTGTAATATTATCATGTTCCCTTTACAGAGCACTCAATCGAGTAAGTTGATTTTTTCTCTCTCTTTCTCTCACTCTGTCTTTTTTCTCTCTCTCTCTCTCTCTCTCTCACTTTTCACCACATCTCACTTATAAAATTTTTATATTAAGACGTGGAAATTTAAGGGATGGTATTTACATTTTGGAAGGGGTACAGATCCTCTTGTGACACTCAGTGGAATCGGAACAGTTTCATGTGTTTTTTCATTAGGTTTATCAATTGGTGTTGTTTTAGGAGTTGGCATATTACTTTTCTTTCAAGTGAGTTTATTATTATTATTATTATTATTATTATTATTATTATTATTATTATTCCAATCAAAATTAAATTTATAATAATAATGATTTTTTTAAAGGTGAGAAGCGTTATGAGAAATCAAACAGGAATTGAAGATTGGATAGTTGATAAGGCCGTTCATAGAAGGTTGGTGGCACATGCAAAGGGTGAACCCATTGAACCTTTTGTTTTTCCATATAATTTGGGACTCGTTCAAAACGTACTTCAGGTAATGAATAAGAATGTGAAAGGTTTTGATTGTTTTTATTTACGTTTTGCGAAAGTTTTAATTTTTTCCCTCCTCCCCCTTTCCCCTTTCCCCTCACCTTTTTCCGATAGGTTTTCAATCGGGATTTGACACCGATCGGTGATGGAATTTATTGGTCGATCGCATCGAATTTAAATTGCGATCAATACACTCTCACGAGAGAACAAATCGAACAAAAAAGTGAGAAGAAATCAAGAGCGAAACCTTATGCCGTTGTGAAAAAATATTCCGGACGTTGGTTTCCGGTTGTTTTTGGATTCAAAGTTTTATTTTCGATTCCGTGCACGGATGAAAATAGATTACGATTAAACGTCGGTGATAACGTTTTGGTTACCAGATGGAGAAAGTTTGTTATCAATTATTATCATTATTATTATATCTGTCTGGAGAAAAGGATGTTTAACGTTGTTTTTTAAAAATACAGGAATTGGTTGTTTGGCGAAATGATAAACAAAGAGGGTGGAGATCAAATTGAACAAAAGGGTTGGTTTCCTCGTTGTTGCGTCATTGAAATCAACGGTAACAAATTATCTAAATCTGTGACTGACGACGATAAAAAAACGCGATGAAGGAGAAGATGGAGGAGAAGGAGGAGAAAGGAATGGGAAAAGAAACGAAAAGCCGAAGAGGAAATGGGGAAAAAAAAAAGTATTTATTATTATTATTATTATTATTATTTTTCGCGTCATTTCTTCTCGTATTCTTTTCTTTTCTTTTTTTTTCTACGATCGGAGCTTTTAAAAAAAAAAAAAAAAAAGTGAATTTGTTCTCATGAAAAACGTTTTCATTACTCTGGAAAAAAAAAAAAAAAAAAAAATGGCAGCTCGACGACGTAACGTCAAACGGTTTTTAATTTTTTTTTTTTTTTTTAAATTTTACGCCGCGGAAAAATCATTATTATTATTATTATTGTCACGTTACCACCGCCGCGTTTTGTAAAACGATCTGATTTTTATTATTATTATTATTATTATTTATTTATTATTTTTTCTAAAAAGTATTACGCGTCATGTACATATTATTATTATTATTATTATTATTATTATTATTTCGTCCGTTATATTAATTATTTATTTATTTATTTAATATAAATATATTATTATTTTAATTATTTTAATTATTTTAATTATCGGTAATGTAAAGAGAAGTCGATTAAAATCTTTAAATTGTGTCACGCGCACGATGTCGATATATATATATATATATATATATATATATATATATATATATAGATCCTGTGGGATCTTCGCGTGAAGTCAATAAAAAGTAAAAATTTCCTTTTTGATAAACGGGAAACGGGAAAAGAGGTTCGTGATGAAAAAAAAAAAAAAAGAAGAAAAACCGACGACGTAAAAGAAAACGTGAGACGAGAACGAACTCACAAAAATGCAAACAAAACAAACGCAAACGTTTTCGATTCGAACGAGGAGCAGCAGCAGCAACAGAGGGTGAGAGGGGGTTGGGGGAGAAGGAGGGGGTTTCGTAAGGGAGAAAGCGCAAGCGTCGGAGAGAGAGAGTTAGATAGAACGGGAAAAATGTGAGAGAGGGAGAAAGAGAGAGAGATTCACTCAACCTTCCCTATACTTTTTGACGTAAGTTGAAATCGATTACGTTCGAACCCCCCCTCCCCCCACAACCCCTCAGTCCCCCCGTATCTCTTCCCCTCATCAGAACATGTTGTTGCTACCGCCCATCAAAGGTAAATTAAAAAAAAAAAAAAAATTAATTAACTTTTTTTTTCTTTTACCTGTTCGATGTATCGCTCGTATTATTATTATCATTATCATTATTATTATTATTATTGTTACCGTACCGATTTTCGCGACTTTCGAGAGAGAGAGAGAGAGAAAGAGAGAGGGTAAAATAATGGTGGAAGGATAAGGATTCGTTTGACTTATGTAAATATATATATATATATGTAAGATAAAATTAATTTAAAATACCGGAAACCGAATTATACCGGAAATAGAATCGAAAAAGTCAGAGTAATGAATAAGAGAGAGAGAGAGAGAGAGAGAGAGGAAAATTGAATTTAAGACGAAATTTTCTTTCCGTTTAATTTTCTTTTCTTTTTTTTCTGTTTTTTTTTTTTTTTTTTAATTTTTAATTTTTTATTTTCTTATTCGTACGTTTCCGTTTCCGGTTTTCGATAATCTCGAACTTCTTTTTTTTTTTTTTTTACCTTTTCGATTGTTTTTGTTGTTGTTTGTCTGTTTGTTTGTTGGTTTGTTGTTTTTTTTTTTTTTTTTTTTTTTTTTTTTTGTAAATTATGATTTATGTAATGAAAACGATACTCTGCGAAATAATAATAATGATTTTTACAAGGTGTTCGAGAGGGAAAATTAAAAAAAAATTGTTCGCATCGTCTGCTTCGAATTGAGTGGGGAGGGAATGGGGGAGGGGAGGGGAGGGGGTGGTGGACAGGAAAGAAAATAATAGAGAATAAAAAAAAAGTATCGCGATGATGAAGTGCCTGTGAATTTTCCAGTTTTTTTTTTTTTTTTTTTTTCGGAAAAGTTGTAAATCAGTTACATATGTGGCAGGTTCTATTGTCTTGTGTTGCCAACGTATCCTGGACGTAACCGCACTTCCGGTTTTCTATTATTTTCTTTTTCCTCTTCCTTTCCCTCCCTTCCCCCTCCGAAAAAAAAAATAAATCACTTTTTTTTTTATTTCTTTCTTTTTCCTTTTCTTGTTTATTATTATTATCATCATCATCATTATCATTATCATTTTTTTTTATTTTTTTTTATTTCTGGCTCTCTTTATCCGACGGTCCTTTAGAATCCAAAACCGGAAAATTTTTTGACTTTTCCACTTGGTTCAATTGAAGATTTACGTGAGCTTTTTTCGTTCCGGTTTGACTACTGCTACCACTACTACCACCACTATTATCATTATTATTATTTTCTCGTTGGCTCGTTTTTTTGGGCCCTATTTTCGAACGGATTATAATTGAGGGTTTTAAACCGGGATTTTTAACCGTTTTCGTCGGTAGCGATTTGTCGAATTTATTAAAATTCGATTTATCGATAATCGATTCTGTCGTTTTTAATTTTTCTCCATCTGGAAAATTATTATTATTATCATTTTTATCATGGAGGGTTTCGGTTTCGTTATTGTTATCGACGACGACGACGTTTTGATCCGATGTCGACGCCATCGTCGTCGTTGTCGTCGAATCTTTCAATTTATCGTCTTTTGTTGTAAAAGTTGAAAGTTTTGTTTCGTTTCCTTTCGTTTTCTCTTCATATTGTTGTTGTTGTTTATCTTTTTTACGTAGGGTCGAAACTCTCGGTGGTGGCGGTGGGGGTGGTGGTGGTGGTGCTGGCGAACACGTCGACGACGACGACAACGACGATTCTGGAACCGAATGTAATTTATTCCGATTCGATTCGTTAAAATATAAAACGTTTGTAGAAGGTTGCGGAAATGAAAATCTTTTATTCGATATAAATTCTGGAAAATCGGGGAGAACTTTTGGAAAATTTCTTCTCTGTATGTTTTCCAACGGGTCAACGCAATGTTTCCCATTCGAATTTTTATCATTATTATCGTAATCACGCGAATCGCGAGACGTGACGTTTACTATGACGTCGTTTTCTTTCGCGGAAAATGTTTTTAAATTATTAACCGTGGAATTTTCACGAACTTTCGGTTCGAGTTTAATTATATCCGGTTCGAATTTCCCATCCGACGTTGGTAATAACTGTAAACTTATACTCGTTTGAGATTTCACAATGGGTTTGTCTGCGTCGGTTATGACGTCATCAACGTCGTAACCGGCGTCGACGTCGACGACTTCCGGATTCGTTCGTGCGTTAAAAGTGATTCCTCTATCCAAGGATTTTGTTAATTCTATCGGGATTTGTTTTAAAACGCTTTCTGGTCTCGACGATGGCGTCGCATCTATGCCGACGGAAATTTTTTCAATTTTCTTTTTATCAAATGAATCAATTTTTGAATTTTTCAAAATGGGTTTTAATATGAAATTGTCTTTTTTAGGCGGGTGTGGCGGCTGTGACGACGGTCGTTGGTGATTTTTCCTAACGGATTTGAATTTATTCGGAGTTTTAATTTTAAATTTCGCCGCGTTTCCGGCGCTGTCGCCGTCGTCGTCGTCGTTTCCGTATTTTTTCTTATATATATTCGTTTGCAACAACCATTTTTTAAATTTTGATCCATTTTCCGCCGCGTTATCAATTAATAAAACTCTACGTAATTTTTTCGGAATGTTTTCCCGCGTATCGGGTTCCATGACACTCGTCGAACATTCTCCATCAGTCGGATAAAAATTTTCCAAAGATGTATTCGATTTTATTTTACATTCGTTGCGGTCGTCATCGACGTGGTCATCGTCGTCGCCATTTTGCGTCACGCGATTCTTTTTTTTTTCTTTTTTCGTATTCGAATTCTTTCTTTTTTTTTGTTTATAATAATAAACGGATATTATAACGGCGTTGATTATTAGTAAACAAACGCTCACGCCGACGAGTGACGTCACCCAAGCATAATGACTTCTATCGTCGTTTGTACGTTTGTCATCATTTTCCGGTGTTTCGATATCTCGAGTTTGTACGAAATCATCTTCGTAAATATCTCGATTTTTAAAAGGTATCGACTTCCGGTTATCTTTTTGATATTCGTTGGGTGATATTTTCATGGCGTCGTAACTCCAAGAATATTTATCGTCGTTTGTTTTTTTCACTTCATCATTATTATTATTAAAATTGTTTGACGGAAATGTCGTCGTCGTCGTCGTCGTTTTTTGATAAAATGGTATTTCCGGTTTTTGCTGTTTTACTTTTGTCGGATTACTTAATAATTCCGGTAGGATTTTATTCCAATATTGCATCATTTGTGTTCGATAGTGACGTCCGACAAATGGTGGAATGCCTGTCGCGAAAGAAAAAAGAAAAATTAGGTACGTCGAAAAGAGGGGGGTGAAAGGGGAACAAGAGGGAGGGGGAAGTACTTACTCAATGCCAAATAATTTTGATTATTATTATCGTATTCGGGCCAGTAAACGTCAAATTGTTGCCACTCTTTGGGTCCCAAATTTAAATACTCGGATCTTCTCGGTGCGTTTGGATTACTGTAAAATTTATCATCATTATTATTATTTTTGCGCGCCCTTTTTTCGCGCGTATTTTTCCTTTTTTAAAAAACTTACCCGGTTTTAGCAAAATTGGTAAAATACGTTATTATTGATTCCGATAGTAATTGTTCAGTAAGTGTAAATTTATGATGAGAAAGCGATCCTTCTTCGTTCAGTAAAGGACAACCAAAAACGTAAGAAATTTCTTCACCGGAAACGCTCCTTTCGACCTATTAATAATAATAATAATACATGTTAAAAAAAAAGGTTGTTTAGATTACGTATGGGGTGGTAATTAGGAAAAAAAAAGAAGGAAAATTTTCTCTTTTTCCCGGTGGGAAAAATAATCCGAACGTTTCGAAAAGAACCTCAATCAAATTCAACAAATTGGGGAAGGGGGGGGGGAAAGGTTCGATAAAAAAAAAAGAAAGAAAGAAAGAAAAATAAAAGGAGGGAGAGAGGTGGGAGAATGATTCTATTGACCTTTCATTTTTTTCTTTTTTTCCAGTTTTTTTCCAGCATTAAAAAAAAAAAAAAATTTTTTTTCTACAGTTTTCTCCAGGAAAAAATTTAATGAAAAGAAAGAGGGAAAAAAAACCTTTTTCCCTTCTCCCCTATACTCCCCCTCCCATACTCCTCTTACTTCGTTCCCTTAAATCGTGTCGCTAACGAAAAATTTTTCCCCCTTTATCTCTCCCATTTATCGCTCACCATCACTCCCACGACCACTTCTTCTTTCTCTTTACCTTCTTTCTACCTCCACGTTTTTTTTTAAACACCTGTAGCTTTGAAAAGTTTTTTTTTTTTTTTCTTTTAAGGGGCAAAAAAAAAAATTTATTTATTTATTTATTATTCGCGCGTACGAGGAAAAAAAAGAGAAAATATTATCATTATTATTATTATTATTATTATTATTATGACGTCAATCACATTTTGACGTTTTGTCATTTGTAAAATTTTATCAGTAATTTGTCTTCGGATAATGATGATGATGGTAGTAGATCTTTACATGTAAATTAAGGAATAAATTTATTCTACGTTTTAATATATATTGAGTGTAATATTATTATCATCATCATTATCATAATCAAAACCGATAGGAAAGAAATAAAAAATGATAATAGTGTCACAATGGTATATCGGAGATAGGAAGTTCGGTGAGGAGAGGGAGAGAGAAAGAAAGAAAGTGAGAGAAGGAGGTAGGGAGAGAGGGGAAGTCGTACAATAAATTAAACGCCCCCCCCCCCATAACACGTCGTCATTAACAACAACAACAACACGTAAACATTAAAAAATTTTTTTTTCTTTTTTATTATTAATAACATTATTATTATTATCGATTAATTGATTGATTGATTGATTGTTTGATTATTACTTTTATTTTTAATTGCGAAAGGAAAAAATGAATGAATGAAAAAAAGAAAATTTTTCTAATTAATTATTATTATTATTATAACTTAATTAATTGTGATGTTATTATTATTATTATTATTATTATTATTATTATTATTATTATTATTATTTTCCAAAATGAAAATGATTAAAAAATGAAAACGTGAGAGCGGAAAATGAAGGAAAGAGGGAGAGAGAGAGAGAAAGGAAAAGAGAATGAAAGTAGAAAGGGGAGAGAGAGAGAAAGAGAATGAGATGAAAGTGGAAACGAGAGATAGAGAATGAAAAGGAAAAAAAAATGAGAGAGATAGAAAGGGAAATAAAGAAGGAAACGAGAGAAAAAGAGAGAATAAAGAAGAAGACGAGAGATAAAGGGAGAGAATGAGAATGAAAGTGGAAACGAAAGAGAGAGAGAGCGAAAAGACAGGAAAAAAGTAGAGAAAAAAAAAGAGAGAGATAGAGAAAAGACAGAAAGAAAGGGCAGAAAGAGAGAAAGTGAAAATGAAAATAAGAGAGAGAAAATTTCCAGTCCGGAGGTTTTTTGATAAATTTGAAAAAAAAAAAAAATTTTTTTTTTTTTTTTTGTTAAATGAAAACTTTTTAAACTGTGGCAATAAGCGGAGTAAATTTTTTTCCTTTTTTTTCCTCCTTTTTTTTCCTTCCTTTTAATCCCTTTTTTTTCTTCATTTTTTCCTTTTCTTTTATTTTAAAAGGAAAAAATGAATAGCGTGAGTTAAATTTTTTTTTTTACTGGCCCTTTTTTTTCCTTTTCCTTTTTTTTTTTTCCTTTTTTTAATTTGACCCAACACCCCCTTAATTGCTACCAAAAAAAAAAATTATCTCCATCTTTTAGTTTCCCTCTCTCTCTCTCTCTCTCTTTTTTGGGTGGGGGGTTGGGGAGGGGGAGTAAAAGGAAAAGAGTTTAAATTTGTACGAGCGAGTTTTTAATTTTCTTTTGATTAATTTAACTAACCTCCCTCTCATTTTTTTTTCTTTTTCCCTCATGAACTCACCTTCATCATCATCATCATCATCATCTGTTAATCGTAAAATTTCCGTAGAAATTTTTCAAAAAGTAATAATAATAATAATAATAATGATAATAATGATGATAATTCCCGATATAAAGTTCATTCATTATATATACGATATCCGAAGGAAAATTATCATCATTATTTTAACTTATACGTAGATTTTTCGGCCGCAAACCGCAAGAGTGCGTGCGTGCGTGTGTGTGTACGTGCGTTACTTCCGCTTTTGATTCGTTAACTTCCCAAAGGAAAATATTATCTTTTTATTTTTTTTTTTTTAAAAATCTCGATTTAATTTCTTTTTTTGTTTTGCCAGTTTAAAAAAAAGGAAAAACTTTTATTTAATTATTTATTTATTTATTAAAAGTTTTTTAAAACTTTTTCAAATTTTCCGCCAAAACTTTCTTCTTCTATCTTTCCCGCCGTCAAAACGGAAAAAAAAAGAAAAAAATGTCAACGATACGTAATTTATGAATGAATGAATTTTTTTAAAAATTTTTTAATTGGATTTTTTTTGTTTTGAAATGACGTCATTGTTTACGTTCTCGTTTTTGATTGGTCGAATTAATTTCATACCGAATTTAATTTTTCCCGCGTGCGTTTCAACGTATTTCCCGGTCGAATCCGTAACGGTCTGTCGGTCAATAGGTCGGTTTGTGAAAAACAATATGGCGGAGTTTGTTTATTTACTTTTCGGTCGGGTTAGGGAGATTTAAATTGAGGTCAATGAACTTTGTTTACGGTTTTTAAATGGTTTTAATGAGATTAATTGCGTTAAAAAACAAAACAAAAAAAAGTTTTAAATCTCTTTGATTTTTAATTATTATTATTATTAATATTAATATTTTAAACACGATTTAAAGTTTAGTTAATTGGGAGTTTTTTAGTAGTAATAATAATAATAATAATAATTTTTAGTAAAAAGGTTTTTAACAAATAATTAATCTTACTCCGGCAAATTCTCCCATTTTACTCTTGTGTTTAAATACGTATAGATAAGATTTTGGATTTATTTTGGAATGATAACCCGCCATTTGTATAACCGGTGCCGAATATCTTACGTCGCTTAACAAATCCAAAACTAAATCTCGATGTTCTTCCGCTGCTGATTTTATGGAAGGTACGGGTTTTCTCCAGTCCTTAACGAAAAGAAAAATTTAGGGGATGTGCGAAAGAAATTTTCTTTAAAAATAAAAGTGGGGGGCGGGTCGTTCTTATTATCACTCACCAAATATTCGCTCAACGTCGTTGCGAGTGCAAAGTATGGAAGTGCTTCGTATCTCGCGTACATAAATTTTCTCAAATGTTCGTTTCTTTCTCCCTCTAACATGCCGTAAGTTAAACTAACCGGATCCAATGAATGATACGTTTCCCACTCTGTCATTCCGTACAACATGTCGTACCTGTAAGGGAAAAGTTTTTCAAAAAAATATTAAGGCGTTTTATAGCGTGAAATCGATAATGAGCGCGTTTTAAAGCGTGAAAGCGAAAACAAGGCATTTAACATCGTAAAAAAACGCGTTTTATCGCATGAAAACAAAAATAAGGCATTTTATAGCGTGGAGACAAAAATAAGGCGTTTTAAAGCATGAAGGCGAAAACAATGAGGCATTTTATATCGTGAAAAAAACGCGTTTTATCGCGTGAAAACAAAAACAAGGCGTTTTATAGAGTGAAATCGAAAATGAGCGCGTTTTAAAGCGTGAAATAAAAGAAAACAATAAGGCGTTTTATATCGTGAAATAAAGGCGTTTTATCGCGGGAAAACAAAAAAAAATCATAAGGTATTTTATAGCGTAAAAATTTAAATTTTTCGTCATTTTCGAAGGAGTTTCTCGCGATTATTTTTTCGTTTTGCTTTACGTTTCGAAGCCATTTTTTTTTTTTTTTACTCTATGGAAAATTTATAACTCGATGACGTCATCAAAGAGCATCGATATTCTTTTGTGTATAATTTTTTTTTTTTTTTATTAATTCTTGAGGGGTTTTAATTATTTTTTTTCCTTTTAGGAAGGGGGGATTTCGTTTTGTTTTTCCTTTTTTGAAACTCTTTTTCTTTTCTCTTTTTTTTTTGTAACCGATTTTATAAAACCGCTAAGACGACTAAGAAGATTTTTTTAGTTTTTTTTTTTTTTTAAAAGGTTTGTCGTCTTGGGAATTTTTCCGTTTTGTTTGTTTTTCTGTTTTGTTCTCTTTTCTTTCTTCTTCCTAATTCAACTTTCATATTTTTTAAAAAAAAAAAAAAGGATGAGAAAATTATTAAGGATGAAGTTGGGGGGGGGGGTTTGTGGGAAATCGATTTTTTTTTTTTTTTACCTCGTGAATAAATTTTGATAAACTCCCATAACTTGTTGTGGAGTGTTTGGTACGACGCTTCCATCGACGATGGGTCCAAAAGGGGTTTGAAATTCAGGTACGTCGACTTTGACGGACATTATATCAGAAAGTCTTTTACGTCTCAGACAATTGGACAGTTCATCATTTTCGTCGACGAGAGGACAGTTTAAAGATTCCGCAACTTGTATGGTAAATTGTAGAGGATTTTGTGTTAGTGCCCAATCCGAGAGTGCCGTACCCGACATGAGTATGGCTTTGTGAAACAAACCTGGAAAAAAACGATAATAATAATAATAATAATAATACGGCGTTGATTCGATTTAACAGAAAAATTTATATATTCTAATAAATAATATTAAAACCCCGGGGAAAAGTCGTCGTTTTTTGAGAGAGAGAGAGAGAAAGAGAGAAAATTTCGTACAATTTGTTAGGAAAGAAAGGATGAATAGAGAGAGAGAAAGGAAAAGGGTACACGTGGAAAAGAGGGTGGTTGATAAAAAGGGAAGAAGGTGAGCTCCTGCCGCCACTGCCACCGCCGCCGCCATATTGCTTTGATTCTTTGAAAAACGATTGAAAATATTTGGACCGTAAAAATTTACGGGCGTTCGGTAAAATTTTCTAACGGGAAGGTTTTAAAAGCAATTGCTCTTTTAGATTTTAATGATTGCCAACATCTTTTTTTTTTTTTTTTTTTTTTTTTCAATCGTTGCCTGCCTGCCTGCATATCGACGGTTACGACGACATTTTTTTTTTTTGGTAAATAAAATCGAGATTCGATTAAAGGAAAATGTGGAAAGAGAGAGAGTGAGAGAGAGAGAGAAAGAAAAAGGAAACAAGATGATGTATCAATTTGGCAAAAATTTAATGTTGGCTAAATAGTAATAATAATAATAATAATAATAATACTGGCAAACGTCCATCCGCCGACGATTAAATTTTAAACAATTTTTTTTTTTTGTTAATTTTGTTAATTTTATTATTATTATTATTGTCATCGACAGCGTAATTAAAATCCTATCGTGATTCAATTCATTTTCTTTTCTTTTTTTTTTTTTTTACATAAAACGCCTTCATTTAATTTATCCCCCTCTCCCTCCACCATTTTCTTTTTTTTTTGAATGCCCCTTTTACTCATGATAAAAAATTTCGTTTGATTACTTAAATGAATTTATTTTATCTCTTTCTATATTCTATTTTTTATACGATCTTTTATTAATCGTTTATCACGTGTTATTATTATTATTATCATTATCGATTCAAAGTTTTAAAGTGATTTATTTAAAATAATAATAATAATAATAATTATTGTAAAAGTGAGAATTTTTTTTTTGTAGGAATTATCGTTTGATTAATGGCAAAAATTTAACATAATAAAAAGTGATAAAGCGAGAGAGAGAGGGAAAAAGAAATAAGAATGTGCGAGTGAAAGGAAAGAAGAGAATGAAAGAGGTAAAGAGAAAAAAATAAATGAGAGAGAGAGAGAGAGAAAGAGGAAAGAAAAGAACGTGTAAGAGAAATACAGAGAGAGAGAGAGAGATAAGTAAAAAAGAAAACGACAGAGAAAAATGGTAGACAAGAAAATGAGAGAGAAAAAAAGAAGAAAAGAGACCTGTAGAGAGAGAAAGAGAGAGAGAGAGAGAGAGAGAGATGCGTGACAAATTCGCGTAACGGTTTTTTTTTTTCCAAATGAAACGTCAACAATAACCGGGATCAAATTTAACGAACCTGGAAAAAACAAATTAAAGGATTAAAAGGTCAATTAACGACTCTCTGACTTTTACATACATGCGTGTGTGCGCGTATTAAACATATTTAACATTATATAATCCATCGGATATGAATTTTCTATTTCCCCCTCTCCCCCCTCACTCTCTCTCTCTCTCTCTCTCTCTCTCTCTTTCACGTTTGAATCGCAAACTCGAAAAAAAAAAAAAAAAGAAAAAATTTAAAGGACGAAACATTATAATCTCTTGTTTTGTGTCTTTTATATCAAACCCACCCTTCACCCCTCCCCTCCTCTCCTCCTTCTCTCTCTCTCTCTCCCTCCCTCTCTTTCAAACTTTAAAAAATTTTAATAATGGTATTAACAAGGTTTGAAACCAAAGTTTTTTTTTTTTATTTAATTTTTCTAAAAAAATTCTAAAAACGAAAAATCATTTAAAAAAAAAAATAAAAAAAAAAAAAATAATAATAATAATAATAATAATAAAATAATAATATTATTATTATTATTATTATTATTTCTATTGACCGAATTTGTAACAAAAAAAAAGAAAAAAAATTTTTTTTTTAAAATTCGATAAATTTTTGATCGATATGAAAATCGATTAAACATAAATAAAACCCTCTTAATAATAATAATAATAATGAGAAAGGAAGGAGGGAAGTAGGGAGGGAGGGGGGATGGGAAAATGGGGAATGAAATTCGCATCGATTGTTTTCTAAAGCACCTGGAAATTTATTATTATTATTATTTTCTTTTTTTATTTTTTTGAACAATAAAAGAAAAATGTAAAGAAAAGAAAGAAAAGAATTTTTTTTTTTAAGAGAAAGAGAGAGAGGGGGGGAAGAGGGAAGAGGCAGAAAATGTGAAGAGAGACAGAGTGGGGGAGGAGAGTAAAGAGAAAGGGAAGGAATAGGGAAAGAACGAGAAGAAATAAAAAGAGACAGAGGGAAGGAAAAGGAAAGAGAGGGGAGAGAGAGAGAAAAAAGAAAGGAGAGCGAGAGACGGACAGAGAGAAAAAAGGGAAAGAAAGAGAAGAAAGAGAGGGAAAATGGAGAGAAAGAGAAAAGAGAGAGAGAGGGAGGGAGAGATTGTTAAATATTAAAAATATGAATAAAACAAAAAAGGATTTTTTTTTAAAGAATTTTCAAAAAAAAACCTTTTGCGAATTTCAATTGTCAATAATATTTTTTTTTTTTTTTTTTTTGAAATTAAAAAACAAAGAAATCATTATTATTATTATTATTATTATTATTATTATTATTTTCATTACGTGAGTAAATTTAAAAACAAAAGGAAAAGCGAGGACGATGACGACGACGACGACGATAACAACAAGAAAAATTTTTTTTTTTATTAAATTACAAAAAAATTTGTGTCGTTTTATTACCCCCCCCCATCTCCCCGTTTTTTTTTTTTTTTTTAGTTTTCTCGGAGGAAAATTTAAAAGTTTAAAAAATTAACTTTTAGTCGTAGTCGTTGTAGTCAAAAAAAAAAAGAAGAAGAAGAAGATAAAGTGGAAGAAAAAGAAGAGAAAAAATTTTTTTTTTTTTAAGTTTCTTAGTAAAAGATAAAAAAAAACGGGGGGGGGGGGAAGGAGGGGATTATGGAATAAAACATGGAAGAATTATATGGGGGGGATTTTCCACGTTTGAAATTTGTTTTCTGGAGATTTTTTTTTTTTTTTTTACTCTCAAAATTTTCCAGGAGGAGAAAAAGAAAAAAAAATTTGTTTTTATTTTATCATCACGTCTTCGCTTTTTTTTTTGTAAAACAATCTTATTATTTATTTCCACGACTTTTTTAAATACGAATTTGTCTTTTTTTTAACCTTTAACCCTTCAACTTGTTTTCCGTAACGTCTGAACATTTTACCTGAACGAAAAGTTGGAAAAAAAAACGGGGGGAGGGGCGGGGAAGAAATAAAAGGAAAAAACGTGGAGAAAAAAATTTTTATTTTTATTATTCACAGACGCGTTTTAATTTTTTTTTTTTTTTTTAAATATAATTTTATGACGTCTGTTTGTTTGTTTGTTTGTTTGTTAGTAATTTTTGTCTTCTGCTTGTCTCGATAAAACAAAAGAAAAATTTAATAAAAATAAGTTGGGGAACGTTTAAGAGTGAATTGTTTTGTTATTCGATCTCTCTCTCTCTCTCCTTCCCCCTTTGGGGCTTTTAAACGTGACGTCATCGTGACGTCACAACATGGCGATTCAATAAAAATTTACCTTCGGATGCCATCGAAACAGGTGAAACCATTAAAAAATTAATGCAAGCAGCTCCGGTTCCGTGACCCATGAGTGTGACCATTGACGAATCTCCTCCGAATTCTCCGATGTTGTCTTTTATCCATTGCAAACCTGCTATCTGATCCAAAAGTCCGAAATTGCTAACCGTGTGTTCGTTTAAACCGGGTTTTAGAAAACCTGAAAAGAGAGAGAGAAAGAATGAAAAAGAGAAATAAAAAAAAAAAAAACAATAAAAAAAAAATGGTGTGTGTTTCGAAGGAATAAATATAAAACTTTTGCGTTTTTTTTTTTTGGGGGGGAGAAAAAAAAGATGGAGAAAAAGAGTAATGAGGATGAAAGAGGAAGAGAAAGTAGGAAAGAGAGAGAGAGAGAGAGAATGAGAGTGAGAAAGGTAAAAAGGAAGAGAAGGAGAGAAAGAGAATCAGAGAGGGAAAGGTAAAAAAGAGAGGAAGAAGAGTGAGAAAAAATGAAGACAAAAGAGAGAGAGAGAGAGAGAGAGTATAAGAAAGCGATAGAGAGAAAAAGAGAGAAAAAAATGGAGAGAGATAAAGAAAAAAGAAGAGAACAAGGAAGAAAAAAAAAGAATTAAAAAGAAATCAAGAAAAAAAATAAGAGAAAGTGGGAAGAATCGAGAGAGAAAAAGAATGAATAATAAAAAGACAGAGAGAGAAAGAAAGAACAAAAAAGAAGAGGAAGGGAGACAGAGAGAGAGGGAGAGTGTGATAGAATAAAAAGAATAAAGAGACGGAATGGATGAGAAAACGATAAACAAAAAAAGAGCGTTAAAAAGAGAGAAAGAGAGATAGAAAAGTAAACAAATAGAAAAAGAAGTAAAAGGATATGAGAGATAAAGAGAAAAGATGGGAACAAGAGAGAATGAAGAAGAGCGAAAGAATAAAAAAAAATGGAAGAGATAGAGAAAAAGGTAAAGAATAAAAAAAAGAGAGAGGAAATGAATGAAAAAACCATAAACAAAAAATGAAAGTTAGAAAGAGAGAGATAGAAAAATAAGAAATAGAAAAAGAGGGAGAAAATGAATGATAGAAATAAATAGAGAAGATGAGAACGAGAAAGAGAGAGGGAGAAAGGAAGAAATAAAAATCGCGACCACAAATGACATTTTTATTTTTCCAATGGAAAAAAGGAAAAGAAAGAGAAGGAGAAAGAGAGAGAGAGACAGACGAAGGAATGTTTAAATAAAATCTATGAAAATTTTATAAGGAAACAAAAAAATAAAAAAATGATGAATAGTGATATATCAGAGTGATAAGATGTTGAATACGTCAGGTTGATTGATTATGTATCACAGATCAACAAGTTATGAACAAAAAAAAAGGAGGAGGGGGAGGAAGAAGAAGAAGAAGAAGAAGATGATGGTTGATAAACATTGATTGGATGCTGTATATCGTGAAAAAAGGATCAAAATATGGTATGTTGATGTTCATCTTTCATCCTCGATCACTTTAAACTATTAATCATATATATATATAATATAATTTATATACATATTTTACTTTTTTTTTATTCACTCTCGTTTGTTTGTTTGTCGTCTTGTTTGTTTATTTGTTTGTTTGCACCCTCTTGAATCTTCTTATTTTTATCTTCTGCTATTTAATATCGATACGAATAAATAATTTTTTGAATTTTTACGAAAATATTTTTTTTTTAACGTAACTTGGGTGGATGGGGGGAGTGGGGTGGGGGGCGTGAGTGCGTGGGTGGGGTGGGCGAGGATGCGTGCGTGCGGGGGCGGAGAAGAATTCAAAATGAAAGAAATAATTTTTTATTTAAACTGGATTAAATCCAAAAAAAAAAAAAATTCTTACGGTTATCCGTCACGAATTCCTCTCCTGTTGTGTCCGTTTAAAACGCGAGGGCAACAAGACGAATAACCGAACGATGACGTAGACACAGCGAGGTAAACAAATAAACAAACGAACAAACAAGCAAACGCTCCATGTAAAATTTATATCGCTCCCGTTTTTTTTTTTTTTTTCCTCATCGGGTGTAATTTTTGCCCTTTTCACCACCACCCCCTCCTCCCCTACCTTCCTACTCCCCCAGCCCTTTCCCTCCAATTCAGGCGTAATAATTTTAATGTTAATAATAATAATAATTAAAAAAGGTTTATTACGTAAAAGGTTTTGAGTTTGAAAAAGGTTTTTTTTCATTTAATTTAAAAATACGTATAAATTTTTATTTTTTTATTTTTCTAGCATCCCTGCACGTATTCGCGCGCACGCACGCACGCACATTCACGCACACACGCACGCTGGAGAAAACAGGAAAAAACAAAATGGAGGAGGAGGAGGAGGAGGATGAGTAAATTTTTTTTTTTTTTTTTTTTCATTTCGTGACGTTTTATGATTTTCTCCAGAAAGAAAAAAAAAAAATTGAATTTAATTCGAACGTTTTAAAGTTGTTTTCCCAAGTCGACCCATTTTTTTTTTTATTTTAAATAATAATAATAATAATAATAAAAGAAAAATTTGTTTTAAATATTAAAAAAAAAAATGGAGAATGCAAAAAAGAAAAAAAAAAAGATAATTTTCACTTGTTTTATCTACTGGAAAAAAAAAGAAAAATCTACTGCTGGAGAAATAAAAAAAAAAAAATGTTCGGGCGTGCACGTGCGCGGAACTCTCGTTTGTTCGTTTGTTCGTTTTGACAACTCACTCGATGAAATTATTTTTAAAAAAAAGATCGTGGAAGCAGTCAAAAAAAGTTTGAAAAATTTTCTTCGTCTCGTCATCGTTTTTTTTTTTTTTTATCCCTTTGATAAATAATAATAGTTGAAAAAAAAAATGGCGGGAAATTTAAAAATTTTGTTTTCGTCGTAATTTAATTTTAATTTTACAACGTTGCCAAATTTAATAAGAAAAAAAAAATGAATTCAGTGAATCGAATTTTTTTTTTTTTTCCGAGAAATTTTTTTTCCGATTCGTGATTTTTATTCGAATTTTTTTACGTGGCGCTAGAGCAAAAAGAGAGGAGGGAGAGGAAGGGAAGGAGGTTGAGTGCGAGACTTACCTAAAATTCCCAAACGAAAATTAATTGTAACAACGACAACGTTTCCATAACTGGACAAAACGGAACCATCGTAAGGATTTCCCGAATTCCATTCAAATGATTCTCCATGAATGTAAACAATGACGGGATATTTTTTTTGATATTTATTATCTGAAATATACAAAAGATTATAAACAAAACAAACATTACAGACAAACGAACAAACAAACAAACAAACGACAATTTTTTTTTTTTTTTTTATTTAAATAAACTCGAATGTTTATTATTTATTTATTAACACCATTTTTTTTTTTATTGTTCCAGGACGCAAATTTTTTTTTTTTTTATATTATCCAGGAAAATCAAATTTTTTTATTAATAACGGACTCTCCCCCCCCTTCTCCCCTTTTCTCCCTTTCATTCCTTTTCGCCTTCTTCCTCCTTTTCCTTCCCTTTGTAAAAAAAAACATAAAAATTTACCCGAAAAAAAAAAAAATTCATTCTTAGTAATTTTTTTTTTTTATTCATTTCCGGTTTTTTTTTTCCAGCGAATTAAATTCATTATTATTATTGCGGAGGTTAAAGGTCATTTAGCCGGGAGTGGTGGTGTACTCCTGTAATCCAACTACTTAAAGGCTGGGTATAGAGGATGTTTTTAGGGCGGGGATTCTGGGATTGGATTTTGCACGTTGACTAGGTATCCGCTAGGGGTTAAGCTACAGCTTGGATACCTTTGGGGAGCCTGAGGTAGCCAGGTTGAGTCTGGAAAGGAGAAAAATCGGACCAAAAATCTCACCGAGTTGAAAACCTGGGAGTGGGAATTCAATTTCAGCTCGCTCAAACAAGAACAGACCTGTACCTACAAAGTGACCTAGTACCCTTTCGAGGCATTGTGGATGCACCGACCCTTGACCGAGGGGGTAAAACTGAGTATTTGACCCAAGTAGGGTAAAATGCGGAGCTGCGACGTGGAAGGAAAATAAATGAACGATCTACGGGATTCACGACACCGGACATCTCGCAAACTGAGCGGAAGAAGCAGAAACGATGGTGGGAGCTCGAAGCTGTCTCTCGAAGGGAGAAAAGGGGAAGTACCGGGATCTTCTTTAAGTGGGATTTGAACCGTCGGGAGTGTGGATCGGACGGTTCTGGCTCAGAAGAGAGTTGAACCTGCAAGCGCCCCCCTCCAGGAATAAAAACACGTTGAAACACGTCCAGGAGTTTTAGTAGGGTAGTGGCTTCTACCGAGCCCCCCCCTTCAGTCTCTTTGCTACCGAGTAAAAAGGTAAGTACAAAATACATTTCTCATAAATTAACAAAAAAAAAGGGGGGGGTTAAAAATCATTTAAATAAATTTTTAAAAACGTTTTCGATTAAAAAAAAAAAAAAATCAAAACAAAACGACGTGTAATCAGAAATGATTTAATAATAATATTTAAAGCATCTTCTTCCGGTGGGTGGCTTGTGTATATGTAACTAACGGTCAAGTTTTTTTTTTTTTATCCAATATTCGTGTTTACTTAAAAAATTCAAAAATGATAAAACGTTCGTTGAACGTTTAAAATTTTTAGAATTAATCCAATCGTTCGGGTTCGTTCCAGGACTCTGGAGATTTCCCCCTCCCCCTCCTCCCTCTCTCTCTCTCTCTCCCTTCCCATCCCCTTTTTCCTTTTTTTTTTTTACGATCGCGTTTAACCTTTCAACATTATTAAATTTATATATATATATTTTTTAATATTTAAATTGATTTCATCGAAATGATAAGAGTTATCAAAAAAAAAAAAAATCGAGAGTATATTTAACGACGTGTAATTAGAAAACTAATGACACGTTTGAAAAATTTTTTTTTATTATTTTATTTATTGATTTTTTTTTTTTTTTTTTTACTAAATGTTTGTTTTTCATTTTAACTATTATTATTATTATCGTGATCGATTTAACGACTTGAATTTCTCGTAGGTTTTTTCCTTTGTTTACTTTCTCCTTTTTTTCCTTTGAATTTTTTCCTTTTTTTCCTTTTTTTTAAATTCCTATCGAAGATAAAAAAAAAAAAAATTTTCCGTTCGTTTGTTTGTTTATAATTAATTTTTCTTTTTTTTTTTTGTGTGAGAGATCGAGTGAATTTAATTTTATATATATGAGAAATTATTATCGTGCGATTAAAAAGGAAATAATAAGAAAGCGGAAGTTGATGGGGGAGTGGTGGGGAGAGAGGGAAGGGAAAAAATGGCGGGAGTTTTAAAATATTTCAAAAAAATTTTTTCATGCGAACATTTTTAAAAAAAAAAATTGTTCGTCGCGTTTAAATTAATTTTTTTTTTTTTTTTTATTTTTATTTTTCCTGTTGCTGTTTGTTGCCGTTAGTTGTTTGTTGTTTGTTGTCTGTTGCTGTTATGAATAAGAGTTAATTTTTATTACGTTTTGTATAAAAAAATAAATAAATAAATAAATAAACCGGGGGAGGGAGAAAAAAAATATAAAAAAGTATGAGAATGAAATAAAAAATTATTATTATCATGACATACCGGAACCGGAAGTTGAAGAATAACATTTTCTTTCTCTCTCTCTCTCATCGTCGTCGTACGTGTAAAATTTAATTTTTTTTTTTTTATTGTTAATGAATCTTTATTGTAAAGTAAAAATTAGGAAATAAAAATGAAATTCGTTGGTGGGGAAGGGGGAGGGAGCAAAGGAGTCGAGTAAAAGTTGATTGGAAAAAGAATCAAAAGAAAAAGGAAAGTAATGTATTTGGACGAGTTTCAACCTCACGATTCGAATGAAACGATAATAATGATAATAATAATAATAATAATAATAATAATAATAATAATAATAATAATAATAATAATAATAATAATAATAATAATAATAATAATAATAATAATAATAATAATAAAGGATATGAAAAGAAAAAAAAAGGAGATTGAAAAAAATCAAAAAAAAAATTTTTTTTTGTTGGCTTAATAAGTCGATACTTTTGTGTGTGAGAGAGAGAGAAAAGGAAAAGTGTGTAAAGAAAAATTTTGGCAGATTTTAACGTAAGGAGAAAGAGAAAGAGAGAGAGAGAGGAAAGAAAGAAAACGGAAGCGATGTGATTAAATAAAAGGAAAAACTGGAGAAAAATAAAAAAATATTACACGCTGGAAAGTTTTTTTTTTTTCTTTTTTATTATTAGAATTACTAAATTGAACAATAAAAGAAGTTTGACAGTCTGAGAGAGAGAGAGAGAGAGAAAAAGAAAACAATTTGGTGACAGGGGAGAGTGAGAAAAAGAGAGAGAGAGAGAAAGAGGAAAGGGTGAAATGAAAAAAAAAAAAAATGAAAAATAAAATAATAAAGTGAAAGCGAACGAACGAACGAACGAACGAACGTACGAAACGTGGAAGAAGATAAATACAGGAAGGAAGTGAGCGGAGGGAAGATGACGGAGGGAGGGAGGAAAGGTGGGGGGAAAAGGAAGAGAAAAACGGGAACGAAAGGGAAAAATTGAAATTGAATACAGATCCTTCAGGAAATCAATTTTAATGAAGCTTAAAAATTATTTTATATTTAATCTGGTAAAAGGTTTAAAATAATAATAATAATAATGATAATGATAATAATGATGATGATAATAATAAAATCTATACAGAAATCCGCGGCGGCACTGTTTAATGTTTCGAAATGATGCGTAAAGACAGAGTCGAATAAAAAAAAAAAAAAAAAAAAGTTCTACTGCTAATAACGATTCGGAATCCGTTCGTTTTTGCAATTTCCCCTCCCCCTACTACGGCTACCCCCTCACTACCCCTCTTCTTCTCCTCGCATTCCTTATTTTCTTTCTTCTGTTGTTCCTGCCAAATAAGTTTTTGCAAAAGATTCAAACGAAATAATTTTAAATAAGACGATTATAATTAAATGAATGAACTTATAGTCAATGTTTTCATATGACTTTACGATTATTATTATTATTATTATTATTATTATTATTATTATAATTATTATTATTTTAAATAAATTTGTTTTTAAGAAGGTTGATAGAAATTAAACGTTGATAAGAAAAGGTTTTCCTTGTTGATAACGCGCTCGTGCGCACACATACTCAAGTGTACAGACGTATAAAAGATTTGAAATAGAAAAAAGGAAGGAAAAAAAGGGGATTTAGTAAATAACAAAAATGTTTCCCCCTCCCCTTCCTCCCTTTTTTTCGTAGAAATGATAAAGTTAATTAAAATTTTTTATGGTTTTCAATGACGTGTCAATAGAAAAATAAAAACAAAGTTTAATCAAATGATTACGTAATATTTATGTTTGAATAACGAAAACGCGCGGAGGGAATGAGAAGAAAAAGAATGAGAAAAAGGGAAAAAAGAAGAAAGAGGGTGACGAAAAGAAGGATGAAGAAAAGGGAAATGAGAAAAAGAAAGAAAAGAAAACGTAGAATGAGAAAAAAGAGAAATAGAAGAGGATGAAGAAAGAGAAGAAAGAGAATAAAGAAAAAGAGAAGGAAACGTAGGAAGACAAAAAGGAGGATAAGAAGAAGGAGAAGAAGAAAAAAACGAAGGATGAGGAAAAAGAGAAAGAGAATAAGGAAAAGAAGAAAGAAAAGAAAGAGGAGAAGGAGAAAGAAACGTAGGAAGAGAAAAAATGAAAAACGAAGGAGGTGGAGAATGAAAATTAGAAAAAGAAGGAGGTTAAAAATGAGGGAAAGAGAACAAGGAGAATAATGAGATTGAGGAGGAAAAAGAAAGAAGGAAACGGGAGAAGGAGAATTAAGAGAAGATGGATGAGTATGAGGGAAGAAAAAAAAAATGAAGGAGATGGAAAATGAGAAAGAGGAAGAAAAAAGGGATGAGAAAGAAGTGCGGGAAAAAGAGATGGAGAAAGGGGAAAAAAAGAGGAAAAATCGAGAAGGAGGAAAAAAAACTTAAGGAGATGGAAGATGAGGAAAAAGAGGATGAGGAAGAAGTATGGAAAGGGTAGAAAAAGGGGAACAGTTCGAGTAGGAGGAGAAAAAAGTGAAGGAAATGTAGAATGAGAAAAATATGAGAAAATAGGAGAAGGAAAATGAGAACGAAGATGAGAAGGAGGGGAAAAAGAGTGGGATGTGTAAAAAAAAATTATAATAATTTTAGAGTGGGAACGAGAGAAAAAATAATTCGGGTATAAGTTAAACATAAAGAAGTAGGGGAAAAATAGGAGGGGTAAAAATAGTGGTGGGAGGTAAATAGGGGACAAGAGACAAAGAGGTATGAGGTAGTAGAAAAAAAAAATTTTCATTCAACTAATTTCCCAATTACTACTCTCTAACATAAACAAACAAAACTCGAGTCGAGGAGATAATTGAGGGGGGAGAGAACGAAATGGAAGGGGCGGAGCGGGAGCCGGTGAGGGGCGGGGGGACCCAAAAAAAAATTTTTTTTTCTTTTTTTTTTTTAATACGATGGAAACAATTGGATTAACGCCAGTATTGATTTCTTCAGTAATTCATATACGGTTGCCAAAAAATTTTTCTTCTTTCTTGCTAAACAGCTTCCCTTTCTTCCGTGGACCGCCGCGCGCGGATTTTTTTCTCTCTCTCTCTCTCAAACTAAAATATGTGCCACGTAGCTTATTATGAAACCACTTTGAGGTTTTCTATTCCTTTCAGCCAAAAATAAAAAAATTTTTTTTTTTTTTTTTTGATCCTCGTGTGCGTGCGCGATTAAAAATCCTAACCGGAAAACCTACTTAAAGTTGGGGGAAGGGGAAAGAGGGCGGAAAGAGGGTTAATACGCGGCGTAATTATTTTTTCATCTTACCTCTTACTGGTGCGTAAACGTTTAAATAAAGGCAATCCTCGCTTTGATTCGTTAAAAAAGGCATGAGCCTTTTCAAACGATTATAATAACCGGCGTTGATAGTTTTCAAAGGTTCGTGATTTAAATCCGGTGCCTTTTGAGGGCAAACAGGTTTGAAATAATCGAAAATTTTAACGTCTTTCCACGTTGGCGGACTTCCCGGCGGCATAAACCTTAGGGATTTAACCGGGGGCGCCGCATATGGGATCCCCAAAAAAGTTTCGACATTTTTTAATTTTTTATTTTTAAATTCTTTTACCAGGCCCCTCAATTTACCCTGTTTTATTTTTATTTCACGCGTTAATATTTCTCCCGTTTTAGAAAATTTACCCACTCCACCACCACCACCACCACCGCCATCCCGATCAGGTAATTTAAAACCTTTTGTTATGGATTTGTAAAACCATTCTCCACTACGACTACCCCCACCACCACCGCCACCACTTCCGACATCCTTTTGTTCATCCGGTGACATTTTTTGCGGTGAAAATCCGTGCAAATCACAAAAAACGCTAAACACGTGAAATTGCAAAAGTATCAATACGGTCAATATTGTTATTGTCGCATTATTATCACTCGAAAAAAACCTTTTTTCCGCCATTTTTTTTAAAAATAATAATAATAATAATAATAACGAGAAACAACGACGACGACAGCAATAATTATTATAACGATACGTTCGCGAACATCATGAAAAAAACGTAAAACAATCGCGTTCTTATTTTTTATTATTATTATTACCACCGTAAGTCGTGAGTTTTTTTGAAATCGTGGCACGAAAATAATAATAATAATAATTTGTTTCTTTTATTTTCACTTTTCTTCCTCCCCACTTCTCCCTCCCAAGAGTCTAAAGAATTATTATTAATTTTTTCACATAATAACCGTACCCGTCACTTTTTTATTTTGCCACTGGAAAAACCGGAAATACGCGAGAAGAAAAAATTAAAAAAAAAAAAAATGTTTAAAAAACACGTTCGTACTTGAGTGCGTGTGCGTGTGCGTGTACGTGTGCGTGCGAGAGTATAAATAAAAAATAAAATAAATGATTTGCGTGCCACAATCGAATATCACCCTGAAATCGAACTCAACTGACGTCCAAATAATGGCCGTCACTGGCAGAAATTCAAAAAAAATAAAAAAAAAATTGAAAGTTTTATTTTCGACAGCAAATTCTTTTACGAAAAAAAAAAAAGTAAAATTCTAAATATATAAAAAGGAAAAAAGAAAAAAATTTATATTTATATAAATAAACGTGTGTTAAATCCGGTTCGAACAACGACACGACGACGTGTTTGTTTTTTAAACTTAAATAGGTACTTTTTTCAACGAGAGTCTGTGTGTGTGTGAGAGAGAGAGAGAGGAGAACAATCGTCGTGAAATTAGAAAATTTATATAAGCGAATGAGAGAAAATGTTTGTGCGAAAACGTATCAAAGGTCAATACGAATAAAATATTAAAATTTATTTATGGGAAACTAATAAATTTAACTTCGAGTGAGAGAGAGAAAGAGAGAGAGAGATAGAGAGAGTGTGTTTTAACGTGGTCGGTTTATTTTATTTTTACTGCCACGACGTTCCGTACGCGCGTTTTTTTGAAAACCCTATTACGCGACGACAAGGTTTCTAAGTATTATATTAATCCCTTCGAAGTGTTAATTTTAGTCGTGTAATTAACACACTTTTTCAAAACTTTTATCCTCCTTCCTCCCGCTCCCCTCCCCATTCCCTCCCCGCTCCAGAAACAACGTTTAACAACCTCCCATTAACAGAAAAGAAAAAAAAATTTTTTCAAGTAGATCAACAAAACTTTTTCCCCGCGTTTCGTTTTTAACCCGATATGACGTCACTAAGGGTGTAAATATGTCGGGTACGCATACGTAAGTAATTAATTTTTTAGTTAGGGTAATTTCCCGATAGGGGTCGGGCGCGTTCGTTAAAAAAAATTACGCGAAAAAATGCCTTCCGGAGCCTTGTTTTCTTTTTACAATTACTGATGATTTTTTTATTTTTTTTGTACAAAATGGTCGTCGTATTTTGTTTTATTATTATTATTATTTATCGATAGGTAAAACGTGATCGCCATTTTTTTTTCTTTTATACCGATTTATTCGTTTTCTCTTTCTCTCCCCCTCTCTCTCTCTCTTTCTCTTTCCTTCTTTTACCACGAAATCATACATCATTTAAAAAAAAAAAAAAAGGAAAAAAAAATCTTTTCCAATTTTATTTTCTATGACTTTTTTATTTTTTTATTCTATGATTTTTTTTTATACCCCCCCCCACCATATTATTATTATTATTATTTTTTTTTAAACTAGGTGTTATTACTTATTATTTATGGGATCATTATTTATTCATTTTTTTTTTTTTTTGTTTTTCGCATGGAAATATGAGAGGGCGTGTCGTAGGTGACACGTACGTATATACGTAAAAAAAAAAAAAAAATTTGCTTTTTTTAGAAAATTCTAGAAAATTTTAGAAAACAAAAGAAAAAAAAATTTTTTATAAAGAAATTGTTGGTTGGTTGGTAAATTTTTTTTTTTTTTTCATTATTTTCTTTCCTTTCTTTCATTCTTTTTCTTCATTTTGTTTTCTTTTTCTTTTGTTAAATTATTGTTTGTTTGTTTGTTTGTTGTGTTTTTTCTTTCCCAATGCGACCGTTTTGTGTTTGTTTATGCTAGACGAAGCGGATTATCATTTAACAGACAACAACAAATCGAATTTCTCTCGAGGCAGAACTAAACTTTTCTTTTTTTTTGTACTTTCTAGAGATTTCTTTTTCTTTTTGGACAAATCAATTTGTTGATTTATTTTTAATTTAAAATAATAATAATAATAATAAATTTAATTTTTTAATTAATAAAATTGTTTTTAAAAAGAGAGAGAGAGAGAGTGGGTTTGTTGTTTTAAAAGGAAAATTTTTTTTTTGTTTGTTTGTTTTTTTTTTTTTTTTAAAAAATGTAAATAAAATATTTTATTTATTAAATTTTTTTTTACTCGTTGATGCTGCCAACTTAACCCCAACAAATAAGGGAAAGGAGGAGGGGTGGGGGAGGGAAAAATTCTCCGAAAAAAAATTTTTTATCTCCCCCCCCCGTGATAAAAAATTTAAACTTCGTGTAAACTAACTCAAACAAAGTCATTTAAATATTTGCTTTTCTCTCTCTCTCTCTCTCACACTCTCCCACTCTCTCTCTCTTTTTTTTTGTCGTTGTTGCTGTTGTTCTCATTTTGTATATTATCTAATTTTGAATTTTAAAATCCGACAGCAATTAAATCAATGAAATATTTATGCGTTGATTCGATTAATGAGTAAAACCTTTTTCGAACATTTTTTTTTTTTTTTTTGTTTTTCTGCATACGAGAACGTTAATGGATGAATCTTATGCATTTATTATTATTATATTGGTCAATTGAACCGCATTGCGGATTCTGGATTATGTTTTAAATAAAGAGTGAATGACGTAAGTAATATTATTTTCCAGGTGGGAAAAAATTTCTCCAGGAGAATCAAATTCCAAAATAAACGAATGGATGAAAATTTTTTTTTTGATTTTCTCTCACTTTGTTTCGATTTTGCACTTTATATATATACATTGTATTTAAAAATTTTTATCATGGAAAAAATAATGATAAGGAATGTCTGGAAAAGTTTTTTTTTGGAGAAAGAGAGACAGGGAGAGAAACGAATTTGGGGAAATCGTTGGAAAAATCGGTGAATTTTTTTTTTTCTTTTTCTTTTTTTTTTACAATAATTTTTATTTAATTTTTAACTATTTTGTTCTCTGGATAATTTTCTATCGTTTCCAGTAATTTATTTTAAAAAAATTATTATTATTATTTGAAAAAAACCGACTGGAAAAAAAAAAAAACGGAAAAAAAAAAATTTTTTTTTTCACTTTTTGTCACCGTACCATAAGCTAAACGTTTTTTTTTTTTTTTTTTTTTTTTTAAACGTCACGATTTATTTATAAACGAATGAAAAATGATTTATTATTTTTTTTAAAAAAAAATCTCGAAATATGTAACAAACGATTTTCGATTATTTAAATAATCGTTTCGATATATCGAAATTTTTTGCAAAAAAAAAAAAACAAAAAATAGGAAAATTTTTCATCAGGCGTCCATTCACTCACTCGGGAAAATTATTTTTATTTTAAAAAGATTGATAATTACGTAAACTAAATATAAGATTAAATGAAATGATAAATATTTTAATGAGTGGGGAAAAATTATAAAAAGAATGATTTTATCGTAAGGTAAATAATGGTGAAGGTGATAAACATACACGCATACAGAAAACGTGACATATTTTTTTTTTTTTAGTTGCCGCATTTTTACGCTCTGACGAAAACCTAACGAAATTATGACTCCATGGAAAAATTCCATAAAAAAAAAAGAAAAAAAAAAACGTTTTGTGATCGTAACATGTATACATATTAAAAATCAGGACCGTAATTAGGTTTTTTCTATTTAACTTTTTTTTGTAATTTAAAGGGGAAAGAAAAAAAATCGAATGATATTTATTTAAATTATAACGTAAAACGAACAAACGATTTTTATTTTATTGTTTTTTTTTTTTTTAAATAAGTTAAAAGCAGAAGACAAAAAAAAATGGAAAAGGTTGGGGGGAAAAAATCGAACAGAGTTTGAATTTTCAAAAGTAGTGAAAAAAAAAAAAAAAAAAAAAAAAATTTTCCGTGATTGATGAACGTTTTAACCGCTTGAGAAAAACATGTGACTTAAAGTGATGAATGTCAAAAGTATGGGAAAATTCCGCCGACGCCGCCACTGTCGCTACCGCCACCGCCGATACCGCAGTCGACTATACCGCCGACATTAAAAACAAACTTTAAAAGTGATTCGTTTGTTATAATTCTAAACCTTTTTTTTTTTTGTCGTAAGTCAAAGAAAATTTTACATGTTTTCTTGAAAAAAATATTGTTAAAAAGTTTTCTTTAATTTCCCCCCCCCTCTAAAAAAAAATGGCGGATGTTTAAAAGAAAAATGGCGGAATGTAAAAAAAAAAAATAAAAATTTTTTTGTACAAACGGTTGGCGGTTGTTCGTTCGTGTAACACTTTTATAATTAATACTTGGTTGTTATTCAAGGTTTTTTTTTTTTTTTGATTCTCCTTCCACTTCTATACTTTTCTATTTCCACTTTTTTTTTTTGATTAACCTTTTATACGCGTGTGCAATTATTTTTTTTTTTGTTAAACCTTTCCTAAAGTGTAATAAATCATTTTAAGACTTTTTCCAGTTTACTCGGTTTTCTCCTTTCATTCATGTAGAGCATGGAATGACACGCACGCATACACGCATAACAAAGAATTTACCTTGAAAGGTTTTCCCAGGTGGTGGTGGTGGTTAACTTACAAAAGAGAGAGAGAGAGAGAAGAAAAAGGTTTACATTTAATCCTCATACGATGTTTTTTTTATTCAATCTTTATGTTACTGTCAAAATGCGTTCGTTCGGTTTCTACACTAAACTATTTTCCGATATGTTTGGAAAATAAAAAATTTTCCAAAGGAAAAAAAAATAAAAAAAGTTCAAAATGAATTGAATAAAATTTATGTTTTTATCTCTTTCTCTTTCTCTCACTCTCACTTTAATTCTATTCGTATATGTTTCTCTATTTCTTTTTTAATTCTTTTTGCGTTTTTTTTTCTCTCTCTATCTCTCTTATTTTGTACTTTTCTTTTTATCTCTCTCTCTCTGTCTCTGTTTTATTCTCGTGTCTCTTATTATTTTTGTGCCTCTTTCTTTTTTTAGTTCTCCTCGTGTTCTTCTCGTGTCTCTCTTTCTTTAATTCCCTTCGTGTCTCTTTCTTTCTCTCTCTCTTTTATTTTGTTCGTTTTTTTCTTTCTCTCTCTTTCTCTATTTTATTTTCCTTGTGTCTTATTGTCTCTTTAATTCTCTTTTTGTTTTCTCTTTCTCTTTTTAATTCTCTTTGTGGTTTTTTTCTGTCTCTCTTTCTTTTTCATTTTCCTCGTATTCTCCTCGAGTTCTCCTCGTGTCTCTTTCTCTTTCTCTCTCTTTCACCTCTTCCTCTTTTGTTCTTTTTTTTTATTTTCCCAGCGTTGATTCTTCTAATTTTCTATCTATATGTGCCTATATGTAAATTTTTTCCCTCTTTCTCTTTTTCTTTCTTTCTCTTTTTTTGGATCTTTCTCTCTTTCTCTTACTGTTCATTTGAGTCTTTGTCTCTCTTTTTATCTACCTGTTCGTTTACCTTCCATTCGATCCTTCTGTATCACTCCTTCTCATTTTCCACCTATTACACCCTTTCTCTATCTCAAATATAAAAAAACTTTACTTAATAACAACCTTTAAATCGATTGACAAAATAAAAAAAAATAAAGGTACATTCTTGTTAATAAAAGAAAAGAAAAACCTTTTGAAACCTTTCCAAACCTTTCGTAAATTATTCAATAAAAAGAAAAAAAAAAAAAAAGAAAACCCGTCTTAAAAAAGATAAATTGATTTTAAAAAAAAAATAACCTAAATAACTTTCCAGAAAGAATAAAGGAAGGAAAGAAAGAGAAAGAGAGAGAGACAAAAGATACCTGAACCTTTTTTTACTTTTTGATTTTTCTCTCCAGAATTTAAGTTATAAATAAAATAATATTAACCTTATCTATTATATAAATAGAAAATCAAATCTCCGGATTGTAAATGACAAAAATTCTCTTAGAAAACCTTTTTTAACATTTATTTAGTGAAGTATAAATAAATCTTTTTACATTACATTTTATCCTTTAATAATATTTTTTGTTTTTTTATTTTAAGGTTTTTCAACTTCAAAGAATGACCGACTGAAATGACGACGATGTTGAAGAACGACTAGAACAACAGAAAAAGGAAAATTTACTTAAAAGGTAAAAAAAATTAATTTTTTTTTTTTAGGGGGTTGGAAAAGGCGAGAAATTTTCCGGAATGTTCTTTTTCGTAATATTGTCATAATTAAATTAATTGATTCGTTTGATGGGATTTCGATTACGAAATCGATATTTGAATTTTTTTTTTTTTAAACGTGACGTTTTGGAAAAGGAAAAGGAGGAGGGAAAGGGGGAAGGAGGTCATTACGAATAAACGAACTGGAGAAAAAGAAAAAAAAAAAAAATTTTTTTTTTTTTTTCGTTAAAAATTTTCGTTGGTGTCGAAAAAAGGGTTTTTTTTTTCTTCCTTCTTCTCTGTTCCATTTTCGAGGGGAGGTAGGGAGAAAAAAGAGAGTAGGAAAGGGGGGAAGTAAATTTTTTTGAAAATTGCAAAAGCCATGCGTTTTCCATGTATTTTTGGTCATGCGTCCTTTAAAACTTTTTTAAGGGTAATTCCGGGGGTTAGTTTGTGTCGCGATTTCGATTCGTACGCACTTTACGTTATTTTTTTTAACATTTTCGATATTGAATTTGAATTTTTTTTTCTTTTTTTTTTCTAGAAATAAAAAAATTTAAATTCGGTTTTCCAGTACGACTCCTCGCGAATATTAATTTCCTACCCTTTTTCCATTTACACTCCTCCACCCCCCCACCTCAGAAAACCTATCATCTCCCCGAAAAAAAAAAATTACTTACAAAAAAGGATAAATTACAATTTTTTTTTTTTTAAATTTTGTGCGTTTGTGCCTGTGTCATTCGCGGTAGTGAATTAATAATAATCTCTGGATAAATAATAATAATAATTATTATTATTGTTATCGTTAACGTCGACGTCGTCGTCGTCGACGACGCCTTTAAAAAAAAATTATTTCGGGAGTGCGTTAAAAAAACACGAAAAATTTAAAAAAAAAAGGTTGGAAAAATTATTTTTTCGCGTGCGTGAGTGCGTGCGTGCGTGTGTCGGAAACGAGAGAAAAGGGCAAAAAAAAAATTACAACCCCCTTCCCCCGTTACTCCCCCCTTTCTCTTACCCCCCGGGCTGATTTTTATTTTTTTTGTTTCTACCCGAAAAAAAAAAAACGTTTTCAACCCGTTTAAATGAATTTTTATCGTTAAATCAATCAATCAATCAATCTATCAGTTAGTCAGTCAGTCAGTTAGTCAATCAATCAATCATTTTAAAATTTACCTTTTATTATTATTATTATTATTATTATTAAAACAAATTTTTATGCGTGAGTGCGTGTTTTAAAAAAAAAAAAAAAAATTTTTGCAAGTTTTTTAAAATTTAAATCCCGGGGGGTCATTGAACTTTTTTTAAACTTTTCAAGGAAATCATCGTCGTCGTCATCGCATCCTTAAAACCGCACCTGATTTTTCTTTTCTTATTTTTTTCTCTTTCCCTCTTTCTCACTCTCCAACTCGAATAAAAATTTTTTTATTTTTTCAAACCGAGGTTTGATTTTTCATGACGTCATACAATTTATATCATAATCGGAATTTGAATGAAAAAAAAAAAATTTTTAGTGTGACGTCATACCAACGATCAAATCGGTCAATTTTTTTTGACAGGAAAATTTTAGTTTTTAAATGAAATTTTTTTTTTTTTTTTTTTGATTGATGTCGTGGTAATAGCCTGAAAATAACAAAGACAAAAAGGTTAAAAGGTCAAAATTATTTTCATTGGGTCGAAATAAGAGTAATTGAAGGGAAACGTCGGTGGTGGTGGTGTTGGAGGAGAGAGGGGATGGGGAGGAGTGTGAAAACTCTGTGGGAATGAGGTTGAAGTGGCGAATGAAAAAAATTTTTTTTGTAAAAGAAATTTTTACGTAAATTTTTGTTATTTTTTTCTGCTTCCACGTAGTTTCTCTCTCTCATTCACTCATTTTTAAAATTTTTAAAAATGGAGGAAAAGAAAAAAAAAATTAATTTTAAATCTTTTTAGGATGCCATCAATCAAAGTGGATTTTTTTTTGTAGATTCAGCCAAAAATAGAATTCGATCAATCTGTCTGTTTTTCTTTTTTTTTTTCTTCTGCTGCTGCTGCTGTTGGGAGTTAAAAAAACTGACTTGAATCTGTTTTTTCCTGTCATCAACAAAGACAATGATGAAATTTTTTCTCCTTTTTTTTTTTTTTTAAGGTTATTATTATTATTACCTGTTAAAAAAGTTGAAAGTTTTCTTCTTTTTCTTCTATCTTTTCTACCTTTAAGGCTCATTATACCTCATCTTCTCATTTTAGAAAAGAAAAGAAAAAAGAAAAAATGGGAAAAAGTTTTTATATAAAAAAAGTTATTTTTTTTTTTTTATTGTATTGTTTGTTTGTTTGTTTGTTGTGTGCGGATCGGATGTTGAACCTCCTCCTCCTTCTCCTTCTTCTTCTGTTACCATTCTTCTTCTTCCACTTCAATCTTTTTCTTTTCATCATTTTCCGTTGAGTCTTTTTTATTTATTTTTTTTTTTTTACAAAAGATGAAGAAAAAAAATGAAAATGAGAGTTAAGAAGAATGAGATTGAAAGGAAATGGTAAGAAAAAGAGAGAGAAAGATAGATAGAGAGAGAGAGAGAAAAGAATAAATAAAAAAATTACGAGGGAGGAAGAGCAACAAAAAAAAGAAATGTGAGAAGCGAAAAGATAATGATAATGATGATTATTATGATGATGATGGTGGTGGTGGGGGGTGGGGGGTGGTGTCAACACAAAGAAAAACGATTTAAAGAAAATTTTTTTTTGTTCGTTTGTTTGTTTGTTACTTTTAACGTTTTTAAATTTTTACCTTTTTTTCTTCTTCTTAATGGTTATAATAAATAATTTTTTTTTCGGGAGGGGGGAGGGTAATAAATATGAAGATTAAATCTTACTCTCACCCACATCGAAATAATTTTCTCTAGCAGACGACGACGACGACGAATAATAATAATAATAATAGACATTCACGGTATTGTATTTTTTTTTTTGGTTTTGCGTCGTTGACCTCCCTTGGTTGTCGTCTTACTCACTCATCTCTTTTAATTAAGTAAATAAATAATTTTCAAATTTAACCTTTGACCCTTTACCTCCCACACGCACGCACGCACTACATAATTTTTTTTTTTTTTTTAATAGAAAGTTTTAAATGTAATAATCAAAAAAAAAAAAATTTCCCCCCGTCTGCGTGACGCGTAAAAACGTAAAACAAAAATAAAAAATAAAATAAAATCGACTTCCGGTTTTTTTTTTTTAGGGGTTATGTAAATTAAATCGTTCGAGTTTTTTTTTTCTATAAACGGGAAGTGACGTCATAAAAACAAAACAAAAAAAAACAAAAAAGAAAAACAAAAGGAAAAAAAAAAGAAAATTTCATCCTCATGGTAAGTTTTTCTGCTGTTGTTTTTCGAACGAATTTAAAATCATATTATTATTATTATTATTATTATTATTATTATTATTATTATTATTATTATTATTATTAACAATATTTTTTTTTTTCATTTGACAGGAAGTCAAACAGCCATGGTTGTAATTGGTTGGAAATGCTGTCGTTACATAGGATCGAATCGATTTTCATTGGGCGTAGGATTTACCTGCCGCTTTATCGTCGTCACATTTATTTTCTTAGTACAAATACTTGGGGGACTCGTGACGAGCGACTCGATAGATTTTCAAATCAAAAACGGAAACGTTGGAAAATTTGAAAATTATAACGGCAACAACGCGAATAACGCCAAAAACGCGAACGTCAACAACGTCAACAACGCCAACAACAGGAGACAAGATAAAAGATATTTAAGAGACGTTGAAAACATAAATGGAAATATAAATTTAAATAATAATAATAATAATAATAATAATAATAATAATAATAATAATATGAACGTTCCATATCAAAGTTATAGAGAGTCTAACGTAGGAAGGTATTCGAGTTATCAAACGGTTGATACGGTTGAAAGTTACAGTGGTGGAAGTGTTGTTAAATCGTCAAAAACGACGCCGCCTCTAACGACGCGTATAGTTCGAACTAAATACGGTGACGTAAGCGGAATAATCGTATCGTTAGATTCGAGACATCTCGAACCGGTCGAAGTGTTTCGCGGTATACCCTACGCAATGCCACCGACGGGAAATTTAAGGTTTATGCCACCCGTGAGCGGTGCTCTATGGTCAGGAGTTAAATACGCAGATAAATTCAGTCCGGTTTGTCCGCAGCGTTTACCGGATATAAAAAACGAAACGCTCGCGTTAAAACGAATGCCCAAAGGAAGGTTGGATTATTTGAAAAGGTTACTTCCGCATTTACAAAATCAAAGCGAAGACTGTTTGTACCTGAACATATACGCTCCGGCACAAGGTGAGTACTGAGTCTGTTTGTTTGTTTTCAACAAACGCCAAAACTTTCTTTTTGTTTTCTTTTCCCGTGTATTGTTTTTTGAGGGAGGGCAGGCAAGGGAAAAAAGGACTGGAAAAATTTTTTTCGTAGATTTTTTTCTAAAAAAAAAAAAAACTTTTCCGACTTACCCTTTATTACTCCGCTTCCCCCTCGCCCCCCCGCACTCCACTCCCTTCCTCCCACTCCCCTCCTTTTCTATTCATAAAATTTTAGGGTTCGTTAAATAAAAGAAAAGAAAGAAAAGTTTTACTTCCTGTCGTGGAAATATTTTCATGTCGCCGATGTTTTTGTTATTTTTTCCTTCGTTCATTTGTTTGTTTGTTTGTTTCTTTGTTTGTTACCTTTTCGGTTATAAATCTTAATTTCGCCATATTTGTTTTTTTTTTTTTTTAATTTTTTATTCTTCATCCACTTCCACCTCCTTACTCCTCGTCTTCCTCCTCATTTCTTTTTTTTTTTCTTCTTCTTCCACTGTAAATTTTAATTACAACAAAAACATTCCGGTGATGTTTAAAAAAAAATTGTTTTTTTTCCTTTTGTTTGTTTTATCGAGTACAAACAAAAGTTTTCTAATTGACTGCGTGTAAAATTTTCAAAAAAAAAAAAAAACTTTTTACCTTCATCATTTTCCACGTTTTAATTGAGCTGTTGAAAGTGTATAATAATAATAATAATAAACATTACGAACGATTGTTTTCATAACTCAAAACTATTTTGTTTGTTTCGTTGTTTGTATTAAAATACAAAACGGGAGCGTTAAATCGTCGTTGACAGTTTTTCTTTTTTTTTTTTTTTTGCGTTTTTCTTCCCCGTCACGTACGTCGTCTTTTCTCTCATGTTTAGTTTAATTGTCATTCAGTCATTCATTCATTCAATCTTTTGAAAATTTTTTTTCTTCCTCCCTCCCCGGTTTTATTAATTCGTTTCCGGTTTTGTTAAAATTTTAGTTTTGTAAATAAAACAAAAAAAAAAAAAAACCGCAATAAGTCTTGTGTCTCGATTTTATTAAATTATAAACGAGTTACGTGAGTTGGTTGGTTATTTAAACTCTGACACGTACGAATACAAACAAACAAACAAACAAACAGACGACAGAAGGTTAGCGAATATAAACAACGAAAACATAAGCATTTATGTAAATTTACGTAAAACGTTTTTTAATGAAACAAAAACTCTTGTTGTGTAATAAATTTTTTATAAAATAATCGTTTGCATATTTATTATTATTATTATTATTATTATCCACCATTAAACACGACAAGGCTACTTGTCGGGGTTTTTAAGTATTTATCCGAGGTTTCTACCCGATTCCTTAGGGACAAATACTCGAATTTCGGTGGTGCCACTTTATTATAAGATAGCACCACATCAATTCTTGAAGGTCTTCCTGAGTCCATCTTTATTCGATGGGAACGATTTGTCTCCTGAACTGGGCTCCAGTGACTAACATCTTTGGAGTGGCCAGGGTCAGAAGCAGTGAAATTCACATTCTCGTCGAGCTGCCTCAGGTCGACAGTAGAACAAGATTTGTTTTTGGTTCTTACTTTGTCTTGTTCTCATTTTTGCTCTTTTTAAGCCAACGGCACGTGGAGTTCTCAAACGGTCACCCATCCAAGTTTGCACCACGCCCGATGCTGCTTAACTTCGGTGATCGTACGGGAACCGGTGTGACCAGCACGGTATGGCCGTTGACTTTTATTATTATTATTATTATTATTATTATTATTATTATTATTATTATTACTGTGGGTTGTTTGTTTGTTTGTTTCTGATTCGTTTTCGAAATTATTATTTTAAAAAAAAAAAATCCCGTTGTTAATTTGTTCGATTAATTAATAAAAAAAAAAAATGTTAGAGGAAAAGGTTTGTTATGAAATTTTTCGCATAATACGCGGAATTGCGGATTCAAGGGGAAATGCAAGAAAAAAAAATTTTTTTTTTATGATTTCCGGATTTTGAAACCGCATTAAAACAAAGTAAAAAGACTTCGGGGCAAATGAGCCCCGATTAAAACCGCATTTTCGGTTTTTGTATTTGACCCGCACAACACGCACACGCACACGCCATCATATTTTTACTGCCTTTAAAAAAAAATTTTTTTTTCATAAAAACAAACAAATAAACGAAATTAAATTTATCGTACGTAGAACCACAACAGCAACAACAACAACGAGAAAAACGTTTCGTGTTAAAAAATAAAAAAAAAATGGCGGCGAAAAATTTTATTTTGGTAGGAAATCGATTTTTTTTCTTACATTACGGCGATATTTAATAAAATTTAAAAATTTCGCGCCAAAATATGTTTGGTACGTGGGAGAATGGGGAAAGAAAAACAGAAGAAAAAATTTTTTATAAATTTCATTGTTGCCAACCTACCTTTTACGCGAATGAGAAGAAAAAAAAATTTCCCTGAAATTTAATTTGAAAACGTCGACAGATTTTGTCGCTGATTTTATTGATTTTTTTTATTTTTTTTATAAAATTTTTTGCGTGTACGAAAATCAAAGGGATTATTATTATTATTATTATTATTATTTAATAATATCGTCTGCTACCTGAAATGTCACGTACATAAAAAAAAATTATAAATTCATTTAAATTATTATTTATTCGTGCGACAAAAAAATAAAAAAATAATTAATCATAATATAAATCATAATTGACAGAATAACGAATGATACGTTGTTTCGTGCGTGTGTGCGTGCGTGCGTGTGTGTACACGTCATAATTAACGTCCGTTTTAAAACCGGATATGGTTGTTAAAAAATATCATCATCGTTGTCATTCTATTCCTCTCTCTCTCTATTCCTCTCGTTCTCTTTTTATTATTCCTCGTTTCGATTACGTGACGTCACGTTTTGTTTTGCGACACGACGATTAAAATTTTTTATTTACACGTTTTCCCGCGAAAATTTTAAAAAATTTATAAAAATTAAAAATTTTATTTTATTTTTTCTGTCGTAATTTTTAAAAATGTCCGACAATGAATTTATAATTTTGTACGAAGTCATACCGAACGGTTACCCTACCGATAATAATACGAACGTGTGGATTACGTATATGCGAACGTCATATTCACGTTCGGGTTTATTTTTTTTTTTGAAACTCTGCGATTGCGTCGTGGCCTCGAAAAAAAAAAAAATTCATTCTCGAATAATTTTTAAATTTTTAAAAAATCGTTTTTATTTTCTTGCTATTGTCGTTGTTGACCGTTTTCAAAAACTAACAACCGCAACAACAACAACGACAACCAGAACAACGACAAACTTTAACAAACAAAAAAAAAAGTAAATAAATATATGATAAATGTAAAACATTTTTCCGAGTTGATTTTTTCTTTATGGATTCTCATTTATTTAAACTTTCCCTTCCCTCCCCCCCAGAAATTTTCTATTTATTAAATTTTCCTTTCCCTCCTCTCTCTATCTTCCCTCCTCCCTCCCCGGATTTATTGATAAAGTGGAAAAAATTTTTCTTGTATTTCAGGTAAAAAAAATCTCTGACGAAAGGAGGGAGAGAAGAAAAGCGAAAAAATTATTTTTTTTTGTGTTTAACTTATGGAAAAAATTCGATTTAAAAAATTATTTTTGTGGGGGCGTTAACAAACGTGTTTGTATTTTAATGAAATTTTTTGTCTTCTTCTTCCACGTTTTTTTTTTTTTTAATTGTTTTGTTTTAAACTTTTTTTAAACAATCGAACAACTTTTTAAACGACAAAGAAAATAAAACAAAAAAAAAGTTTGAAAAGATCGATGACGTCGTAAAAATTAAATTTGAAAAAAAAAAAAAAAAAATTTACGCGGGAAAAAAGTGAATGAAAACGTGAGGGAAAATGCCGGGGGAGGGGGGGAGTAAAATTGTGAAGGTGAAGAAGCGGAAAAATTTTTTTTTTAAAAAACAATTCCGTCGGAAAATTTTTTATTTGAATTTGATTTAACGAAAGGGAAAATTTTCTCTCTCTCAAAAAAAAAGTGAATATTCACGTTTTTCAAAATCTCCCCAATTTAAATTTTTAAACCTCCAACCACGGGAAAAAAAAAAATTTATTAAATGACTCCCCGGAAAATTTGTTTTTTTTTGTTAAAAGGGGGGGGGGTAAAGAATATTTAAATTTTTATATAGTTATCTTACCCGTTTAATTAATACAAAAAAGTGTAAAATTATAATAAAAAAAAAAAATTTTGAGAGATTAACGTCGTTTTTTTTTTTTTTTTTGAATTTTCCGGTGGGAAAATTTTGGGGTCGGAAAATTCCAAACGGGAAATAAAATCCCCTTAATAATTATTTCGCGTGACGATAAATTTTTTTCAACCAAAAAAAAAAAATTTAAAACTTGCATTTTTATTCAAGTGAGAGAAAAAGAGAGAGAGAGAGAAAACGGTGTCAAAATTTGTTTTTTTTTTTTTATTTTCCGGGGGGGAGGTGGGGGTGTAAAAATGTAAAAGGGTAAAAACCTGAAGAAAAATTTTTTTTGTGTGGAAAATAAAAAAAAGAAAAAAAAACCGAAAAAAATTTTTATCAAATACGCGTGACTATTACTTATTTAACGTGGCATTTTTCATTATTTTTATAAAATAACCTTTACGACCTTTGACCTCTTTCTCTCTCTCTCTCTCTTTAAAATTTTTCCATAACTAAAGCAAAAAAAAATTTCTTTTCTTTTTTATTTTTTTTCTTTTTCGATTTACGTAGAATTTTTTTTTTTTTTTTTTTCTTATGCGTTTCATCTTTTCTTTCCCCCCCTTCTTCCCCACACCCACCTCACCTCCATCCCCCTTCCCCCACTATTCGTTCTCGCATTTCTCGCGAACGGTTTTTTTTCTTTCCTTTTTTTTTTTTTTTTTTTTGCAATTTTGGAATTTCCAGAGAAAAAGAAAAACATAAAGAACGATTTTTTTTTCTCTCTCACGCAAAAGGCAAAAGGTATTATTTTTTTTTTTTTGTTTTTCCAGCCGGATCAAGGGATTCAGCGGGATCTAAAAAATATCCTGTTTTGCTTTTCGTACATGGAGAATCATACGAATGGAATTCTGGAAATCCGTATGACGGATCCGTTCTCGCTTCTTACGGCGGAATCGTTGTCGTTACAATAAACTATCGCCTGGGAATATTGGGTAAGTTTTTTTTTAAAATTATTATGACGCGATGAGTGGTGGTGGTGGTGGAGGGATTAAAGAGTGTGTGAGAAAATAGTGGGAGGAGCCAACGAATTGAGTTTTAAAAAAAAAAAATACGGCGGGAGTTATTAAAAAAAAAAGGGGGGGCGTGGTTTTAGTGGTGTGAGTGCGGGTGATTGGGAAGGTACGTATAAACAAAATGGCGGAAAAATTTATTTTATTGTATAAAAAATTTGTAGAATAATTAGTTGTTGCTGATTAATCGGAAAAGTTTTTTTTATGCTTTTTTCTCAAAAAATTTTTCTTTTTTTTTTTTGAAACGGAAATTGGACAACCCGAATTTTGACGTTGCAAATTTTATTTCCTTTTCCTTTTCATTTTCCTTTTTCCCCCTTTACTCTCTCCCTCTCTTTCTTCCTCCTCGAATCATTTCTTCCTTAGAATTTCTTGAATTTTAAATTTTCGATTCGTTTAAATTAAAATCGTTATTAATAATAATAATAATAATACTTTTTCGTTTGATTAATTTTTAAATCCACCTCATTTTCTTCTGCCGCCGCCCGTTTCCCCCCACCCCCACCTCTCTCCGAAAAAAGAAAAGAGAAAAAATTGAAAACCGGCGGCAAATTATTTTTTATTAATCAAACCGAAAAAAAAATTTTTTCTTTTTTTTTCTTAACAAAATTTTCTTTTTTTTTTAATTTTATTTTATTTAAGAAATTTTTTTCTTTTGCTTGAATGAAACTCGTTAGATGAAAATCTATTAAAAAATAAATAAATAAATAAGTAAATAAATTAATCAATTTATTTTATATTTACTAAAATTTTGAAAAGTGTGTATTGAAAAAAAAAAAAAAAAATTTCTTTTTTTACCTTTTTTACCTTTTCCTTTGCTCTTTTCACCTTTTTTCTCTGTTTCTCGAAACTTTCCACTTCTCTCTCTCTTTCTTTTTCTTTCTTTGTATTTACTTTTCCCTCTCCCCACAAAATAGTTTTAAATAAGGCATTTTAATTTTACAAACCATCGAAATCAATTTCTTTTCTTTTCTTTTCTTTCCCTTTTTTTTTCCTTTTTGAGAGAGAGAGAGAAAAGAGAAAATTTGTTTTATTATTTTTTTTTGATTTTCTCGCTCTTTCTCTTTTTCTCTCTTGACTTTCAAATTGAACATTTAATAATAATAATAATAATAAAATACAGACGGAGGAAAAGAATCTTTTTCCTCTGAATGGCAAAAAGGAAATTGAATCCATTTAAAACTTAATTATTGCATAAGTAGAACAAAAACCGCGAGTCGGAATTTTTGTTAGCTTTATTATTATTATTATCATCATCATCATTATTATTATTATCAAAACTACGTATAATTAAAATAAATATGTATGCATATATGTATCTGGAAAAGGTCGTTTTTCCTTTTCCGATTATTATACCTGAGTTTTCAAAAAATTTTCTAATTTATACGACTTTCTAAAAGGAAATTTTATTATTGATCTCTCTAGTGCAATAACACAGTCAGTCAGTGAATGAGTGAATGAATGAATGAATGAATGTCGAATGTTGAATAAGTTTTATTGTAATGATTTAACCTTTTGGTTTAAAAAGGAAAGGATTAAATAAAACCTTCTTAAAAGTTTTTAAAAGTAATTCGATATTATACGGTTATGTCAATTATTTGGGAATTATTATTAAAGTTTGGAATATCAATATCTCTCTCTCTCTCTTTCTCTCTCTCATTTTCACTGTCTTTATTTGAGTTTTTCTCTCTCTTTCTCACTTTCTAAATCTTTTTTAAATCACTTCCTCTCTCTTTTTATTTTTTATTTTTAATTCTGTTGTCCTTTTATCTCTTCATTTTCTTTTTTAGAATTTTTTCCTCTCTCTCTTCGTCCTCTTTTTTTTCTATCACTCTCTCTCTCTCTCTCTCCTTTTCTTTCTTATTATATTTATTTCTATTTTTTTTCTCTTTCTTTTTCTTTCAATTTTTCCAAAGTTCTCTTTTCTCATTCTACTTTTTTATAAATCACTCGGTCTTTCTTTTTTTTTTTATTTTATAATTTTCATCTTAATTTTTTCTCTTCTATCCTTCTCTCTCTCTTTCTCCCTCTTACACTTTTATCAATGTTTCTCTTTCTCACTCTTACAATCTTTTTAACTCACCTCCTCTCTTTTTTTTTACTCCCTCTTCTCATATCTGTCCTTTTATTTCTTCCCTTTTTTTTTGAATTTTTTCCTCTCTCTTCTCTCTTCTTTTTTTTTATTAGTTTCCCTCTCTCTCTCTCTCTCTCTTATTATATTTCCTTTTATTTTTCATTCTTCCTTTTAATCTTTTTTTAATTTTTCCAAAGGTCTCTCTCATAACTATGTAACTCTTTTAAGATTTTTTAATCCCAATCTTAATTTTTTTTCTCTCATTCTCTCTCACTTCGTTTTTACTTCTCCAAATCTCTCTCTCTCTCTCTCTCACTCTTTACCTTTTTTTATATCAAAAATTATTGTCAATATTATTATTATTTATTTATTTATTTTTCATTTTTACGATTCGTTTCCGGTCGTCATTTAATATTTATAAAGGTGGACGAGAGGAAAACGAGTAAAGGTAGAGGAGGGAGACAACGAGGAAGAAGGAGAAAAGTAGGAAGGGAGGGAAGGAGGGAGGGAGGGAGGGAGTTAATTAATGCGTGACGTGTGATGATGACGTTTGCATTCTCTCGTGAGGTGATATAAAGAGAGAACAAAAAAAAATTGTTTTTGTGTTTGTGTGTTGATTTTATTTGTTTTATTTATTTTATTGTTTTTTTTATTTTTATTTTTTTTTTGCTTTACCAAAACGGGTCGTAATAAAATTATATAAGTTTTTAACAAAAGTGTGACTAGAAGCAATTTTTTATCCTTTTTCTTTCTTCCTTTTTCTTCCTTTTTTTCCTTTTTTTTTATCGAATTGAATTTTTTATACGACGAAATTTTTTTCCAGTTTGTTTGTCTTCAAAGTTTAAAAAATTCGACGTAATAATTTTTTCTTTATGTAATTTTTTTTTTTTTACCATTTTGACTTCGTTTCCCTGTTTTTTCTTTTCATTCTTTTAGTATTATTATTATTATTATTATTTTACCCCGTAGAGGAAAAAAAAATAAAAAAAAGGGCAAAGAGAAAGAAAAAAAATTTATCGTCCTTTTAATTTTTTTTTTTTTTTTGTACGTCGAAAATATTTTCGCTGGACAAGCTGATATAAAAGGAAAATTTTTTTTTTCTTTCTTTTTTCTTTCTGTAAAAACGCGATAAAAAATAAAATAAAATTTATTTTTTAATATTATTATAAAATTTATTATTACTATTATTATTATTATTACATGTCGACCGGTCATTTTCGACTATTAAAAAAAAATAAATCCGTCGATTTTTTTTTACAAAAAAAAAAAACAAATATGGAGGATTAAATTAATTTTTTTTTCTTTTCGTCACACGCGTCGTTTATAAAAATAAAATTATATCAAATGTTTAAAATAAAAAAAATTAAATTAAATTAAGACAAAGGAAAAAAATAGAGAAAAAAAAAAAGGAAAAAAAGGAAAAAATTTTTTTGTTAAACGTATGATATAAACGAGTATATTTGTTTTTAAAAAAAAAAATTTTTTTTTTTTTTCGTGTGTTTATTTGTATTCGTTTTTTGAATTTTAAAATCTTTTCCCTCCCTCTTCCTCCCCATCTCCCTCATTCCTCCTCCTCTCTATTTCTTTCTCATTTTACCTTTTTGACTCTCCCCCCCCCGTCTCTCTCTCTCTCTCTCTCTCTCTCTCTCTTCATCTTCCTTTTTTTTTATACTCAATTATTACAATCTTTTTCCACTGCTACGTTTTTATAATAACTGAACAAAGGAAATTTATTATTAACGTTATTATCATTATCATTATTATTATTATTATTATTATTATTTCCTTTTTTATTCGTGTTCAGTTCGTGTTCAGACGTAAGGAAATTTAATAAAAAACAATTTCAATGATAATTACTACGTTTAGAAATTTAATACACGGGAAAAGAGAGAGAGAAAAAAAAAATTTTTTTGTTTTCTGTTTTTTTGTTTTTCTTCTCTCTTTCATCTTTTTCTTATTCTTCTTTTTCTCTTTATTATCATCATCATTATTATTATCATTATTATTATTATTGTTGTTAAATTAATTAAATCATTCGTAACGAATACATTTTTTTTTTTTAATAAAATTTTGTTCGATTTGTTTTATGTTTTCTCTTTATTTTCGTTCACGTTCTCATTATTATTATCGCTTTGGGAAGAGGAAGGGAGGAGATGGGGGGAGGGGGGGAATTTTTTTTTTATTGGCTGCCGGTTTGAAAACAATAACGTCGAAAGTAATTAATTACGGATGAAAAAAAAACATTTAAAAAAGAATTATGGTAAAAGTTAAACCAAAAAATCATCCAGTCATGAAGATATAATTCCGAGGATCGGCATTTTCATAGAGTAATAACTCAAGTTTTTTTACTCTCTTTCTCTCTCTCTCTCACTCACTCTTCCTATCTTATATTTCCTTTCCTCCTACATTTTTTTTTTTTATCATATATAATTAAAATGAGTAAACGTGCTTGAAAACGTGAATTATAAGAGAGAGAGAGAGAGAGAGAGAGAGAGAGAGAGAGAGAGAGAATCGTGAAAACTTTTTCTTCCTTTTTTTTTATAAATAACTGTCACCGTAGTGTGTGATTATGTTTTTCCATCATCGTTTAAAAAAAAAAAAGAAATTTTTTTATGTTAAAATGTCGAAAAATCAAATCATAATAATAAACCGCGAAACGTTTTTATTTTTCAAAAAAAAAAAAAAAAAAGAAAACAAACGTTTAACGTCTTTATTTAAATTTCTTTTTAACCTCTTTCCACTTCTTTTCAGGGAATATTCTCGTGTCGTGTCATTAAAATTACGTTTTAGACGTGGGAGCAACAATTCAATAAAAAAAAAAAAATCGAAAAACGTTTTCCGATTAAAAAACAAAAAACAAATAACAATTTTTGTACGTTATAAAATAATAAAGAAAACGTATGACGTAATTGATACGTGACAAATTTTGATTGGTCGTCGATATTTATTTTATATTATTCAAAAAAATTTTTCGAATTTTCGCGGGTTTTTTTAAAATTTCTTTTCGTTTCCCTTTTGTGACGTCAATTTTCGTAAACGTTTTTTTATTGTTTATTATTATTATTATTATTATTATTATTATTATTTTCTTATCAGTAAGCGAAGTTTGATAATAATAATTAATTAGATACGTATTCGTCGTTAATAATTTTAAATTTTAATAAAACAACGGAAGGAAAAATCGGGTAGGGAGGGTAGGAAGAGAAGGAAGGGGAGGGTTAGGGAGTTGGAGAGGGAGGGGGGCGGGTGATAAAATGAAAATTTCTTCTGATAAATACGTTTTTAATACGTATAAGAAAAGTTGCGTGCGAAGTTTTGTTTGGGGTTAAAAAGAAAAAAGAAAAAGTATCAAGAATCCATTAATGGCGTCCTACGCAAA